>NW_028172638.1:90000-110000 GCF_963971535.1 Notolepis coatsorum
TGACTTGACGTGACATCTCTCAGTTGGCCAGTTCTGATCTTCAGTTCTGATGAGCTGGGTGCAGGGTAAGCAGTCTCCTGGTGTTCAGTTGAGGTGGAGATGATGTCAGTGACGGCCTTTCACAATTTAACATCACCATCGTTACAGTCAGACTCTTAACTTCAGTTGCTTCAAATCGTCCTTTCATGAAACCCTGCAATATGTCTAGCACTTGGTTCGCTCTCCTGATGTACAACAATAATTATTCAACAGTCTGCCCGGCAATCCAAGCGATTTTATTGGCCGAGAGCCATGTGCTATTTGCAATAATATCACATATACATGCAGCTCACACAGCTCTTATGATTCTTCCTCCCGTGTTATATTGCTATTGTAAACACAAATAGGATATTAATTGATGAGTCACAGACGCCTGAGGGAAATTAAACAGGTTTAGCAAAGCCTAAGTTATATTTATAAATCAAATCAAGCAATCTGATTGGTTGATTGGTATGATTATTGTTATTTTTCACAAAAGCATGGTTTAATCAGTATCATTCCACGTTAGCCTTGTTAAATGAAACAATCTGGTTCATGGAGGAAACTGGGGCTGACGCATACCGATCGGGGAATCTCTCGTGCCACGGCACACACATGCCCATATGTGGACCAAGAGAGGTTCAAAATGTCCGTTAGCATCATCTGAATCAGACAGATAAATGGTTTTATCCAGATTCTTTGATCATTGACACTTCCACTAAATGTATTAATCTAGCTACTAACTGGGGAGACTGATCAATTACAGATAAAGGAATATAGCAGGACGATTGGTTACCTCACGTTGAAAAACAAATGTCCAAATAGCCGTTTGGACGAACTGATTACATATTTGGAATCTAAATGGGTATATTCTCGCTTGAAATATTAAAACTGTATATGAATGGTCCTAGGTTGTACGTTAAAACAGCATTTGGTCTTGGTAAATAGTCTGCATATTAGCCCGACTTTGAAAAAAAGAATGCTAGCTAGTTGTTAGTGTATATGTTGCATAGCAACCGCCTTGCAGTGCAGGCAGATACATGTCGGAACAAACTACGGCCCTTAGCTGTGATACAATAACCATATACCATGACCATGGCCTGTCATGAGCTATTGCTTAAATATATTATTATTATTATAAATAGGGATGTCCGATATTATCGGCCTACCCGATATCGGTTTTAAATTTTTTTTTTTTATTATCTTTTTTTTACATTTCTATAACCTTTATTTACCCAGGCAAGCAAGTAAGAACAAATTCTGATTTTATTTATTGTCAAAAGTATGCATAATGTTGTGTTAATTCCACAACAAGAGATATGTATGTTAATTACCTGAAATTATTCCGTTTTTTGGGGGGGGGAAACCCTGCATATATCGGTATCGGTTGATATCGGTTGATATCGGTATCGGAAATTAAGAGTTGGACAATATTGGTATATTGGTATCGGTAAAAAGCCAATATCGAGCATCCCTAATTATAAAACATTTTTACCCAGGGTAGCTTCTCTGAGCATGAATGCTCTTTTTCAGCAATCCGCTGCTTCACATTCACACAGTTCAATTAACATCTGAGAGCCGCCCAGTACAACCACAGTCGTCAGACACTGTTGGCCAATGAGAGAATCGTATTACCAAAGAGTCTCAGTGTAACACACCTGAGCCAAGCTCGGTGACAAGACTGAGATGATAAAAAAAGTATTTCCTCTTCTAAACCATTGATACCATAGCTGCCAGTAATAGTAGTAAACGCCTTGTTCATGGAGGGATTAGCAGCACATAGCTATATTGTTCTAGTAATAATAATAATAATAATAATAATAATAATAATAATAATAATAATAATAATAATAATAATAATAATAATAATAATAATAATAATAATAATAATAATAATAATATCTTAAATTTATATAGCGCCTTTCAGTAGACCCAAGGCGCTTAACAGGAGGGGGCAGCTAAGGGAGGGGAACAGGGAACAACGTAACAACAAAATAATAATCAAAAGGAAAGAAAGAAAGAAAACGAAAAACAAAAAGGGGAAATCAGGCAGAGTAATTTACAAATTTGTTAAAGAGGTGGGTTTTGAGTTGGGATTTGAAGGAGTACATGGATGTAGCACTACGGATGTTTGGAGGGAGTGAGTTCCAGAGGGTGGGTGCGGCCACAGAGAAGGCTCTGGGACCAACAGTCTGCATGTTGGTGGTGCGGATGGAGAGGAGACTGGAGTCCAGTGGCGGCCCGTACATTTTTCTCCATGGGGGGGGGCGCTATACCAAACATTTTGCAAACATGTACCACGCATTGGCGAATATTTAATTAGGTACAACTATCACCATTGCCATCAATCAATATATGATCACAGTCAGTCAAATGCAGCCAATATGCCCTACACAATCAGAGAGAGAGTGAGAGAGAGAGAGAGAGAGATAGAGAGAGAGAGAGAGAGAGAGAGAGAGAGAGATAGAGAGAGAGAGAGAGAGAGAGAGAGAGAGAGAGAGAGAGAGAGAGAGAGAGAGAGAGAGAGAGAGAGAAAGAGAGAGAGAGCGAGCGAGAGAGCGAGCAAGAGAGATATTGCAACTCTACCTTGTTGTTAAGTTGGCAGCAGGCAGAAGGGCTTGATAAAGTATATCCACTCCACTGTCCAGACTGTGTTGATGTCCATTGTCCATGCATGTCCAAACTGCATCCATATATAGCTTGTTGTTAGCCAACAAGTACTGTGTGAGTGAAGAGCTGTGTCTTTGTCCATTTCCGCGTCCAACAGCCTGCAAACTACCTGGCGTTCCTATCGCCATGCTCTATGACAAACTATAACCTTAACCAACTTTGAAAGAGTGCCTAAGCTTAACCGTCGAAAGAACTTGCCGTCACCCTCTAAGACAAATAGCTGCATCACAACAACACAACAGCATAGTAGAGACTATCTACTGTAACTAACCAGACACTGGCGTGTGCCAATCAGAGAGAGCGTCTCCGCGAAATGCGGCTACGGAAAAAACTGTTTGATATATTAACGTTATATTGTGCATTAGAAACACAAACATACTTAAAATGAGTAAATATTATTCATTTTAAACATGTTTATATTATTTATAGGGCTATAAAACAAAAAACTAAAAAAATATTTCTTATTCTTCTCTCTTTTAACCAGGGTTAACCAGGGGGAGCGGCGCCCGGGCACCCCTAGTGGCCAGCCGCCACTGCCGGAGTCAGAGGGGCGGGATGTAGGGATGGAGGAGGTCAGCTAGGTACCGGGGGGCAACGGAGTGAAGGGCTTTGTAGGTGATGAGGAGGATTTTGAAATTGATGCAGGACTTGACTGGAAGCCAGTGGAGGTGGATGAGGGTGGGGGTGATGTGGTGCCAGGACTTGGTGCGGGTGAGAACCCTGGCAGCATAATTTTGCACATATTGTAACCTGTTCAGGGCATTGCTGGGTAGCCCTATGAGGACATAGTTTGCATAGTCAAGACGGGAGGTGACGAAAACGTGAATGAGAGTCTCTGCTACAGAGTCGGGGAGAAATGGCCGGAGTCTGGAAATGTTCCTGAGATGGAAAACAACTGATTTGGTTATTGTTATTATGTGGGAATGAAAGAAGAGGGTGGAGTCCAGTATGATGCCCAGGTTGTGAACTTCTGGGGAAAGATGGATTAGGCAGCCATCCACTTCAAGGAGGAGATTTCCAACCTTCCGGAGCAGTGACTGCCTGGCCACAACCATGAGCTCAGTCTTCTTGCTATTTAGCTTCAGGAAATTGGATGACATCCAGGCCTTGATGTCAAAGAGGCAGTTGACAAGGTGCTGTGGGGGGAGATGAGTGGAGAGTGAGGTGCTGATGTAGAGCTGAGTGTCATCAGCGTAAGAGTGGAAATTGAGACCATGTTTCCGGATGATGTGACCAAGGGGGAGCATGTAGATTGTGAATAGGAGTGGACCAAGAATGGAACCCTGCGGCACACCTTGGCAGGTGTAGAGGTGGAGTTGCAGATGGAGATGGACTGTTTTCGGTCAGTGAGGTAGGACTCGAACCAGGTGAGAGCAGTCCCAGTAACACCCAGGTGGTCAGAGAGGCGGTTGAGGAGAATGGAATGGGAGACCGTGTCAAAGGCTGCAGATAGATCCAGGAGGATGAGGAGGCTGATGTGACCGGAATCAGAGGCAATGAGGAGGTCGTTGGTGACCTTGGTGAGGGCAGTTTCGGTGCTGTGGTGTTTCCTGAAGCCAGATTGAATAGTAATAGTAGTAAACTCCTTGTTTATGGAGGGAGAACAGCACAGAGCTGTTGTAATAGTAGTAAAAAGTGGGCCAATCATCAGTCCAATCTAGAAGAGGAAGTTGACTAGATTCATTATGACAACAGACTGCCGATAGGCTAAATGAGTCAGTTATTATGTTGCTATAAAGATGGGCATTTAAGCCTACCTATTTATTGAAAAGCCATGTATAAACTATGACACAGAGAGCCAGCTCAACCACAGAAGCCACAGTAGTCGTACAAGTAGCCCATTACCCTATTGTGAAAAGTAGGCCCACAGGTCAGGAGCCTTTGGCGTGTGAGCCAAAAGACCCTGGCTGTAAGACTGTTGTAGTGATTATTGAGTGAAATGACAAATGTTGTCATTTTGCCTTTATGCAGATAATTTGGATTATTTCCACACATGTTTATTTATATTGCAAACATGTAATTAAAGTGCTTCTATGTGACCTTTTTCCCCCCTGATGAGTTTGCTTGCCTCCCCACCAAAATCTCAGCAGGCATCAAGCCACACGTGTGCATCTCAGAAGCGTATAACTCTACACATCTGGCCCTTATGACATTTGTATTGCGTGTGCAAATGTCTCCGCTAAATGTCACACTTGAAATAGCTGACTCCCAGTAGAAGAGCTGAACTTCACATCACATGTGCGTGAATCATATGTGAGGTCCTCCCGGGGCAGTGGCCCGCTTCCCAGCCCCACAGGGACAACCATGACACTCTATTAGTGGGATGACCCGTACTTCAACTGGACAGGGCATCAATACCCCGCCCCCCCACCCCCATTGTTATTTATTGTTATCATCGTTGTTTTTCCTGTAGTTGGGTTAATAAAACGTCCTTCTGAAATGGTTAGCCTACATAATGAAATACAATGTTTCTAGAACATCGTACAGGTAGTTTGAGAATACAAAAACAACTATTTATATGTTAAGCTGTATTTGTCTCTTCAACCCTTTTTCCATCTTTAACCCCTTTAGTTTACCCTAGTCTCAACCCTGTTACACCTACATTATTATTAATTGTCTTTTTAAGTTTATGAAAAAGTAATTTTATGTTTGTTGAGCTGTCTGAAATGTTTAGAGAAAATAATAATTGTGTTCAAATTCTGAAGTTAAACCACATCTTTGATAAAAGGTGTCATAAAAAGTGCTAATTTCAAGCTTTAGTATAGCAAAAGTGTGAGATGTCACGTCATTTTTATATTCATATTATGCAATTATTAAATTTTTTTAATTATCTTTTTCCCCCTTCTTTTTCCGCTTTTTCTCCCATCCCAATGTTAGTCGTTATGCCAATTCCCAATCCCCTTCCTGGTTGTTGCGCACTCTACCCCCTACCGTCGGTCCGGGAGGGTGGAGACTATCACATGCTTCCTCCGACACATGTGTACCCAGCCCACCGCTTCTTTTCACCTGGCAGCGCGGATCCTCACTGGTAGAGTGTAACGTGTCGAAGGTCACACTACCTGTCTCAGATCATTCCCTTGCTGTGCAGGCGCTAGGGATGGGAATTGATAGGATTTTATCGATACGATTCCATTATCGATTCTGCTTATCGATTCGATTATTTATCGATTCCCTTATCGATACCTGATTCGATTCGAGCTGGATTCGATCCCACTGTCTCTGTGGTGGTAGACAGACGCTTAGTCTGCTGCGCTACCCGGCCGCCCATATTATGCAATTATAATAATATAAATAGTAGTAATACATTTTGATAATTTTTTTTTAAATGTCAAAGTCCAAATCATACTAGTTTAATGGAATGACTCATTTGTATGTATGTATGTATGTATGTATGTATGTATGTATGTATGTATGTATGTATGTATGTATGTATGTATGTATGTATGTATGTATGTATGTATGTATGTATGTATGTATGTATGTATGTATGTATGTATGTATGTATGTATGTATGTATGTATGTATGTATGTATGTATGTATGTATGTATGTATGTATGTATGTATGTATGTATGTATGTATGTATGTATGTATGTATGTATGTATGTATGTATGTATGTATGTATGTATGTATGTATGTATGTATGTATGTATGTATGTATGTATGTATGTATGTATGTATGTATGTATGTATGTATGTATGTATGTATGCATGCATGCATGTGTAGCAGGGTGGATTATCCCTGCTTAGTGGGAACGGTTGCGGGCAGCACCACACTGTGTACGGTGTAAGGCTCCGGAGCATAGACGCTCGTTTATACTCATCCAAAATGGCCGCCTCGCCGTGCCACTGTTGTCCGGAAGGCAAGATGGCGTCGAGCACTCTCGGCGAGGACACTAGCAGGCGGAGCTGGGCAGAGAGGCAGCGCCGGCTGAGAGCGTGTGCTGGGCGATGACGACCCCTGCTGGACAGGCCGAACTCCCGTAGGCTGCAGGCAGCCAGGTGCAGATCTGGTCGCAGGTAACCGGGGCAGACTGATTGCAGGCAGCCGGAGCAGACTGATTGAAGGCAGCCGGAGCAGACCGGTTGTAGGTCCACGCGCGTCTCGGGGCTCGCACTCTATACCGTCACACTGTAACTACTATAACCCGATTACTAAGGACTTTGATATGTTGTTAGCCGTACGTTACTTATACTGCACACAGTAACTACTATAACCCGATTGTTAGTGCTTGGCTCTGCACTGTTTGCTCACACACTATCGCTGGTACTTCTAGGATATCGCGTCAACTAGCAAGTACTTCATATCACCCGTCGCTATCCCACAGGGCCCTCCAACATAACTTCTGCAACAGGGCTCTCCCGAGCACCCGTCCGTTGCGACTGTTCGTGTTCAAGTTCACTGCCGAAGAGAGCGTCTTCTGTCTGTATGTATGTATGTATGTATGTATGTATGTATGTATGTATGTATGTATGTATGTATGTATGTATGTATGTATGTATGTATGTATGTATGTATGTATGTATGTATGTATGTATGTATGTATGTATGTATGTATGTATGCATGTATGTATGTATGTATGTATGTATGTATGTATGTATGTATGTATGTATGTATGTATGTATGTATGTATGTATGTATGTATGTATGTATGTATGTATGTATGTATGTATGTATGTATGTATGTATATATATATGCATGCATACATGCATGCATGTATGCATGTATGCATGCATGTATGTATGTATGTATGTATGTATGTATGTATGTATGTATGTATGTATGTATGTATGTATGTATGTATGTATGTATGTATGTATGTATGTATGTATGTATGTATGTATGTATGTATGTATGTATGTATGTATGTATGTATGTATGTATGTATGTATGTATGTATGTATGTATGTATGTATGTATGTATGTATGTATGTATGTATGTATGTATGTATGTATGTATGTATGTATGTATGTATGTATGTATGTATGTATGTATGTATGTATGTATGTATGTATGTATGTATGTATGTATGTATGGTACAGTACATTCACCCTATATCTACAGAAGGTGACATTTGGACATGTGGGTACCATCTTGCCAACTCCCCTGGCTTGTTCTCAACCTGTGCGATGGTTGACTGCACACACAATTCTTCATTTTTGACCACCAGAGCAGCAACGTGGATACTAGTCTCTGAAGGGCTGTGAGTCAGACGCTTTGATGTAGACATGTTCCGTTTGTTCCACTTACAAGTTCTACACATTGGTAGAGGTCACTACTGTGATGCGTAATGGAAGCAATATATGTTTCTTCTCCCTCTCTCTCTTTTTTATCTATCTTTCCCTCACTTTTTTTTCTGAATAGAAACGTTCACAGACTGTTTTCCTGTAAAGGATTTAACAACGGTGTGTTTACATCAGAGGTGGGAGACGAGCTAGAAAACCCAGACAGAAGTCATCTATCATTTTGTCAGTCATGCGATCACACTCAGACTTGCTGGTTGTTTGGTTGTTTGTTGTTGGAAATGTTGTTTCCTTTATGAGTCAACATCGAGTGCCATTGGTTCTGTATTACTTGAGTGATAATAACAGTATTAGGCTGCGTACAGACGAGGCATATTGATAACATCAGGAAATAACTAGACGAGTGCAGGTGCTTGCCCATCTCTCTGCCTGAATCCTTTCATTTTGCCCTGTCTCTGAGTTTGAAGCACTGTTGCTGCTTTATGCTATTAACTGGTTTAATAAATTGTTACTAGAGAGCAAAGCTTTGCATCTCTCTCCTTGAGTCTAGCATTTCTGTGTGTGTGTGTGTGTGTGTGTGTGTGTGTGTGTGTGTGTGTGTGTGTGTGTGTGTGTGTGTGTGTGTGTGTGTGTGTGTGTGTGTGTGTGTGTGTGTGTGTGTGTGTGTGTGTGTGTGTGTGTGTGTGTGTGTGTGTGTGTGTGTGTGTGTGTGTGTGTGTGTGTGTGTGTGTGTGTGTGTGTGCGTCTATTGTTGGCTGTTGCACAATTACAGTAGGCATACATGTGGGGCCATTTAAAAATGGTATTTTAAAGTCAGAAGGAATATCCATGGCTTGACGGTATGACATATCATGTAGACATACAAGTTGAATTGCAAAGTGTGTCATGTGTTTTTTTATGTCTCTCATGTGTTCTCCAACACCGTTCTGGAGGATCAGGCATCACCTGGATCTGACGTGTCATGAGATTTGTTTCTTTGGAAGGTGTGTTTGTCAGATGTGCTCTTTGGGTGTGCTATTATTTTGACATTATTACGCAGACGTCCACTGGTTGTGCAGAGGGACATTTCTTTATAGAATGTTTGGACTTGTTTTTGCTTCTGGAATATAAGACAATACTTTAATTAACATATTTTGTATTGTACAATGCATGACTTTTTAAATTTCAAATTGTTCAGATTTATGTTTGCAATGCTAAAGCACAGAGGTCTAACAGGGCGTGCCTCCATCATCAGGTCCTATAATATATGTGTATTGTTTCATAATATCAATGGGCATCATGCATGAAGCAATATAAGAACAGATTTCGTTCTTAACTAGCATTTCCTCTTACTTTGTTCTTACCTGGGATTCAGCAAAGTTTTCTTATTGTTGCTTTTTTCTCAGGCAAGAACAAATTATAAGAGTGGTCGAGAGCACTCTTACCGAAATAAGAAACTCTTACCCAAAATAAAAATAAAATAAAAAAGCATACCATTGTTTAATTGCCCCTAAATACGACTTTAAAAATACAGAACTTTTCAATAATAATAATTATTATAATTTATTGTGTGCGTTCTGTCTGAAATGGATTATATATTACTGTTAGAACAGTTATGCTCTGGCGGCCCAGGCCATTGATTGATTGAAGATTTTATTAACACTTTGAGTGCCGTGGGTTAATTCACATTTAGTCCCTTGAATGCCACCATCGGCGTCAATGTTAACGTTAATATTGCCTAATCTATGTTTTAAATTATTATGTGTCTAATCTGCCCGTCGCTTATCAAAGAATAATTTTCCAGTCAGTGTTGTCAAGGCAGATTGTTTTTTTATCGCTTCATTTCCGTTTGAGAGCATTTTCAAAAGCACCCGTTTTCAGGTGAAAAACAACCTATTCTATGATAAACGCCTTTTACTGGAATATTCCAGAACGTTGATATCTGTCTGCCTATTTATGAATAGTTTTCAAATAAACGCTAGATGATCAATAGTATATGTGCACGCACGCACGTTCGAGCCGCACGCTGATAATAGCTGCTTTAATTTCCTCATGGATTTTACAGTGAAACAGCTAGAGCACATATCACAAAAAAGCTTATATCTCTGTGAAAACGAGTCTGATTATCCTAACACTGATAACATAGATTCCTTACCTGACATCAGATGGTATCCAAATGGTATATTCCAATTCCTGATCACCATTCGAAAAAATCGATAAGTATATTGATCCAACGTGTGTACAGTATAACCCATGCTCGCCGCGGCTCAGAGGCTCCAGAATGAACTCTGGTAACTCCGGCTACATCACTGGACTGGAAAATGTGGACTGGAATATTTTTTTTCCCCCATCCATTTTCATTGAGTCCATTCCAAAAGGGTGATTTACCATCTGGGAGACGATAGGGGGCGCCTTTTTCACATCTGATCGCCGGCGGCACCTGGATTTCCAACAATAAGCTCGGGTGATGCAATATGATTTCAGATAGCTAAAAAAAATTAAAAAAAATAATTCCGAGAAAAGCTGTGACGTCAACGTCACAATCGTAAACCCGAGATTAGCCATGAGTGGCGCTCAAAGTGTTAACAGATTGCAGAATGGGTACAATACAGTACAGCTCAAGTTAAGGGGATGCAGACCAGAGAAAGACTTTCGTCTTGTTTACATCAGGGTCCCCCATTTTCAATTAATAATGACATTTATGACATACACAACATTTACATTTAGTCATTTAGCTGACGCTTTCATCCAAAGTGACTTACAAGTTCTGTACGACAAGACAGCAAGAAGGGTACAACTCTATCAGCTGAGTAACAATGTTCATCAAGTGTTGCGTGTTACAGTGTAGGTTAGTTTATTAGGACAAGTGCATGACAGTAAGGTTAGTCAGGGTTAGATTTTTATTTTTTTTATTTTTTTTTAATCATTTCAGATAGTGGTTGAAGAAGTGAGTCTTTAGTCGACGGCGAAAGATTGGACGGGATTCGGCTGTCCTAACTGGGATGGGTAGTTCATTCCACCATTGTGGGGGAAGGACTGAGAATAGGCGGCTTCTCTTTGATGACCCTCCGGGAGCTTGGATAGGAGTAGGTCTGAGGCGGCCAGAAGATGCAGAGCGTAGGGGTCTTGAGGGTGTGTAGTTAGAGACCATTGACCGGAGGTAGGCGGGAGCGGTTCCCTTTGCTGCACGGTATGCTAGGTCGAGGGCCTTGAAGCGGATACGTGCAGCAATGGGGAGCCAGTGCAGGTCCCTAAGACGTGGGGTGACATGGGCCGACTTCGGTAGGTTTGATATCAGGCGGGCCGCTGCGTTTTGAATGAGTTGAAGAGGCTTGGTGGCAGTGGCCGGGAGGCCAGCTAGCAGTGCGTTGCAGTAGTCGAGGCGGGAGATGACTGTTGATTGGACGAGGAGTTGGGTGGCTTCTTTTGTCAGGAAGGGGCGTATCCTTCTGACGTTGCTCAGGAGGAATCTGCAGGTTCTGGTTGTTGCTGCGATGTGAGCAGAGAAGTTCAACTGGTCGTCAAGGACAACACCAAGGTTCTTGGCGGTCGGGGACGCGGTCACAGCTGCATTCTCGACTGTGATGGAGAGGTCGGTCAGGGGGGAGGATTTGGCCGGCAGGTGGAGCAATTCTGTTTTGCTTAGGTTCAGTTTGAGGTGGTTGGTCGTCATCCAGGCGGAGATGTCGGACAGACAGGCCGAGATCCGCTCAGAGACGTGGATATCTGAGGGAGGGAAGGAGAGGAAGAGTTGAGTATCATCGGCATAACAATGATATGAGAAGCCATGAGACGTGATAATGTTACCCAGTGATTTAGTGTAGAGGGAGAAGAGAAGGGGTCCTAGGACCGAGCCCTGGGGGACACCCGTCCGGAGGGGGCGGGTGGCCGACAGAGCCCCTCTCCATGACACTTGGTAGGAGCGGTCGTTGAGGTATGATGTCAGCCATGTCAGCGCAGATCCAGCCACTCCCATTCCTGCGAGGGCCGTGAGGAGGATCTGATGGTTGACTGTGTCGAAGGCTGCAGATAGATCTAGGAGAATCAGGACAGAGGAGAGGCCTTTCGCTTTTGCTAAGTGAAGTGCCTCTGTGACCGCAATGAGGGCCGTTTCTGTGGAGTGGCCAGTCCGGAAGCCAGACTGATTGGGGTCTAGGAGGTCATTCTGTAAGAGATAAGCAGTAAGTTGGTTGGATACAGCACGTTCAAGTGTTTTAGAAAGAAAGGAGAGAAGAGAGACAGGACGATAGTTGGCTATGACGGTGGGGTTCAGGGTTGGTTTTTTTATGAGGGGCGTGACTCTGGCTTGTTTTAGGGAGGTGGGGACCACCCCCGAGTTGAGTGAGGAGTTGATGGTTGCAGTTAGGAATGGGAGGATGTCCGGTGCTATGGTCTGGAGGAGTGGGGAGGGTAGCTGGTCCAGCTGGCATGTAGTCGGACGGTTCGACGTTACCAGTGTCAGGGTCTCGGCTTCTGTAATGGGAGAGAAAGATGACAGAGTGAAGGATGAGGTTCTCGATTCAGCGTTTGGAATGGGTGTATGACATGACATACAGACAGGGCCGCCTGGGAGAAATGCGAGGCCCTGTGCGAGATTTAAACGCAAGCCCCCCCCCCTAAAGGTAAACATTAAAAAAATAAAAAATAAAAAATTATATAATTTTTTCTTTATTTTTCGTAATTTTTTTCATACAGTCAACATATTCTTAAATAATAGCGCTGCCCGAGGCTGGGCATGATACAGTCAACATATAGCAAGAGAGAGAGAGAGAGGGCGAGAGAGCGAGAGAGAGCTCCCGTTCTACAGTCAATATACAGTGTTATCGCTGCACAGACCCGGCAATGCCCCTGACCAGAGGAGAGAGAATATAATATAGTTAGTAAAAGCACTATATAAGCTCAGAACACAGCTCAGAACACAACTCAGCTTAGAATACAGCTCAGAACACAGAACACATCTCAGAACACAGCACAGAACACAGCTCAGAACACAGCTCAGAACACAGAACACAGCTCAGAACACAGCTCAGAACACAGAACACATGCATAACACAGCACAGAACACAGCTCAGCACACAGCCCAGAACACAGCTCAGAACACAGGACACCTCAGAACACAGAACACATGCAGAACACAGCACAGAACACAGCTCAGCACACAGCTCAGAACACAGCTCAGAACACAGAACACAGTTCAGAACACATCTCAGAACACAGCTCAGAACACAGAACACATGCAGAACACAGCACAGAACACAGCTCAGCACACAGCTCAGAACACAGCTCAGAACACAAGACACCTCAGAACACAGCTTCATCTAACGAGGCGTCGCAAGGTTTAACTGAGGCTAACGTTAACATGATGGCACACACACAGTGGCACACCCTCCACCAGAGCAAGGCCAGATAGAGATAGAGAGAGAGAGAGAGAGAGAGAGAGAGAGAGAGAGAGAGAGAGAGAGCCATTGGAAAGAAACAACCCAAAACCAGAGCAAATTGAAATGATATTTGGCCCTAAACAGAGAGTACACAGTGGCAGATTATCTGAGCACTGTGACTGACCCAATACTAAGAAGATCCTTGACTAGGTACAGACTCAGCGAGCACAGCCTAGCCATCGAGAAAGGCCGCCATAGGCAGACATGGCTCCCAAGCGAAGACATACTATGCATTTACATTTACATTTACATTTAGTCATTTAGCTGATGCTTTTATCTAAAGAGACTTACAAGTTCTGTACGACAAGACAGCAAGAAGGGTACAACTGCACCCACTGCACACAAGATGAGGTGGAAACCGAGCTCCACTTCTTAACAACCTGCCCACTATACCAAGATATATACTTCCCACAAATTGCAAACACCCAAAGAGACTTTGAAAACATGGACAATAACTCAAAACTCCCATACCTACTGGGAGAAATACAAGAATGTGAAATAAAGCCCATTTGAATTGAATTGAGAGAGAGAGAGAGAGAGAGAGAGAGAGAGAGAGAGAGAGAGAGAGAGAGAGACGCAGAATCAATGGCAGCAATCAAAGTTGGAAGGAGACAACGTCGACACATTTTCTTACCGTGGAGATGAAAAGTACCAGTCCCATCCATGATATTGTCCCCCCGTTGGGATGAACTTGGGAGTCCTAGTTTATCTGCCACACGTTAGCACTCGATAACGTAGCAATTAGCAATTAGCTAAAGGCAGGGACAGGTAACTAGCGTTAGCTAGCGCTAGTTACCTGTCCCTGCCTTTAGCTAATTGCTACTAGCCGACATAGCTATAGCCTGACTGAAGGTTCTAACATGCAACAACTTTCATCTTCAGTCCATCTGCCGAACGTCTTCTTCGTCTTGGCATAACTTGGTATCAGGGTTAGAAAAAAATAATTCAAGGGCTTTTTTTGCCTCCCTTAATTGATTTTCGGGGGCTTTTTTTGTATTTCGGGGGCACAACATTTTTATAATGAAAATTAACATAAAGATTATAAAACATTGTTGACACTTTTTTTTACAGTCTTCGTCCCTATGTTTGATAACGTAATGTTAATGTCTCCATATATAGGGCTCTACGCTAACCTTTTTCCCAATGTGCTCCTAAATAAAATGTTAATAAATAAAATCTAAATACAAATTTAGGAGCACACCGAAATTTAGGAGCACAGTGACAATTGTTCAAGTAACACACACACACACACAATGTGTGACATGGCTTGGTTTCATGTTTTGAGGTACCTTCAATTATCTGTAAATAATACATACATACTCTATCTAAATAGATTAAATAGTATTGTCCCTGAGGGCAAGTTGTGCTGTTGTCTTGATATATCTACAAATAGCAGACGAATAACCGGTTGCCTCTGGATCAATGAATGTCTAATATTGAATAATATTATTAGCTATTTTATTTTTAACATCCCTAATTCCAACAGTCAAGAGGCTTGTTTCAAATTGATACATGAAAAACCCCACACACGCAACAACATCCACCTCAAACACAACAAAAGAACAGAGCATCTCATGAACTTATGTCATGGACTCTAGGGACTATCAGCTGAACTCGCACCAATGCATAGGGAAATAGTCAGACATCCCAGAATTGTTTCATAATACAAGTTTTGAATGGACGTTTGGATTAAAATCATCTCGAAGACAGCACTGGAACGTTTGTGAGTATAGGCTCTGGCCAGATCGATCAATGAAATACGTTGCGCGCTCAGCGCTGTGGAATGAAGGAAATGCGCATCGGGATCGGATTTGGATGTTATTCTTTGGAGTTGTGTTACAAATGGAACGGTCTTTCCTTGCCGAACACAAGTTACGCAGGTCGCGCTATGCAGATGCTTAGCTTGCTAACGTTAAGATAGCAGTGTAACTTAATGTTACACTATGCATGCTTGATGAAAGCAGAGCTCTCTGTCTGTCTGTGTTCGCACCTCTCAAGTACCCTGTAACACGCAGCGGGCCCCGCCTCCCTCCCTCCTTGCATTCCACCCAAAAACTGAATTTCAGTCCAGTTTCTGAACTATTAACAGCGGAGCTGTTTTGTAATATTCACTCGTCTCGCACACTGCAAGTAAATGATTTTTCCGGTTCGCACACACACATATTATTAGGGGCAAATACGAGGGAAATGCTCGCACTGTAGAGCATATATATAAGTATATATATAATTAGTAAACTGTCAGGGGCTTTTCTTGCCCCCCTTAACTGATTTTCGAGGGCATTTGGTAAATTTTCTAGGGCATTTTGCCCCAAGCCCCCATTAATTTCGAACCCTGCTTGGTATTGATAACAAGCTTATGGCACACAGTGTTATTTCTTCTGCTGCGATGCTGCTTTTCAAAAGACATCCACTCGCTCGTGTGGATAGCGCTGAATAGACCCTGTACCTGGCTGTAGCCCTTTCCCTCGTGGATCCGGTCTTCTTCACATCTCTCTACCGACTACCAGACCTACGCCAACCAGCTCGGCTCCTCCAACGATGCTTTGGACAAAAGTAATTGAATGAAACCAATAGTATATCTGCAGAGCAGCAGAGCCGCAGAGCCCGGAATACTATTCTACAAACGTGTCTATCTGCAGAGTAGCAAGGCCGCAGAGCCCGGAACACTATTCTACGAACGTGTCTAATGTGAAATATATAAGCATGTAAGCAAAACTAGATTTTAGGTCTGTGATGAAAAAGGGCCTCGCGGGAAGGGGGGCATCGTAATTTTTTTTATTTTATTTTTTGTGAGGCCCCCCTTCCCGCGAGGACCTGTGCGACCGCACTGCTCGCACACCCCCTGAGGCGGCCCTGCATACAGATATGCAGTACTGTATACGTAGCATAGAACGCATATTTAGAGATTGTCTATATCAGTGGTTCCCAAACTTCTGTTTTATGCGGACCACTAGATTGTTATCAAGAACATTTGCGGACCACCTCGTATGCAAACAGTAAAACATAAATAAATAAACAACTGACTTAAACCCAGTAATACACGAGACCCTCTTCTTGGACCAAGTAAGGTTTCGTCGATAATCCAATGTACAGCTACCCCCACCCCCCACCTCCTCCAATGTACAGTTTCTTCGTCGAATGTGTAGAAGGGTGGATTATCCCTGCTTGTGGGAGTAGTAGTACACAGACACTGGGTAGTAGGATACTATAGTATTGGACCTATATGTACCCCCGTCTTTGGCCCGGAACGTCGTTCTGGAGGGCTTGTAGCTGGAGTGGATGGGGCCCAGGATTTACTAACCTGGGGACTGGTACTCTGGTCTCCCTCGCCTTCCAAGGCGGTCAGCAGTAGCTCCCCACACACCCTCACTTCCCCCAGTACCTCCGACAGCCCTCCCACACCCAGTGACTGTCAGTTCAATAGTATTATTGGGCTTCCCTTTAAGCAGTACCCTTCCTTGACCACCTGTATAGACCCTTCAAATGCTATTCTGGGAATGGGGTGTAAGGGTTAAATAATTATGCAGTCACAATATTTACCCAGGGGTTAGAATAGCAAATGGAAAATGGAAGAAACCGACACACAGACAATGCTCCGAATGAGGTCTACTTTTACTGAAGCCTGGGCATGTTATCCATTACAATTAACACTGTCATTTATTCATACATGGCACCGGGTGCTCTCACTGTTATAATGTAGGGGAAGCTCTTCCCACCATAGGCACCGCATGCTCAATACATTAAAACACCCCGCTTGTACTAGGGGAACCCAGGCATAAAGTAGAGAAACATTGGGAATTCAAATAACCAAATAATCAAATAACAAAATAAAACCAAGTAAATGTGGGTCCACGTTACCAAAAGAAAACCTAACCTAAGCCGGCTTAAATTGTTCGGGGTACCCCTTAGACACTGGTTGTTAGCGTTCACTTGAATGGACGTTGCTGTTGATACACGTGGTACCGTTAGTACTTAGCCAAGATGGCGGACCCACCCTTGTCACCACTCGTCCCGGTGACAAGATGGCGTCGGCGATCCCGCGAGCACAGCCAGCAGGCTAGGCGAACAGCATAGGCAGTGGTTAGCTGGAGGAGCGTGCTGGATGGCGTCCTCTGCTGGTGGGAAGAGGCGTCCTCTGTACCGTCTGAGAGACGTCCACCGCTGGCTGTTGCTGGCTTGCTGCTGTCGCGCAAGCTAATACTGTTGCTACCCTAAACACAGCTAAGCTTCGGGTCTGGATGCACCCTCCTGCTATATCGGTTGTGCTACTAACGCAACGTGGCTGGCTATACCACCGGTCTCTTCGGCGCCGCATGCCCAGTAGTCTACTCAAGTCAGACGGAGCCGCTAGCAGCATACTAATACACCGCACACAGTAACTACTATAACCCGACTAAACACGTTTCACAATTATGCCACATCAATGTGGAACGCCCTACCCAAAGCTGTAAAGGAATGTGAATCACTACCCACGTTCAAAAACACTCTCAAAGAACACCTACGGGAGACTGCAATTCGAAACTGACCCCTACAAATATCCTAACCCAGTTATACAGTAAATTACCAAGTATGGCGTTGTCAGTATTCCAATGTACAGTGTACAGTACTGTGTCCACCCCCCTACCCAACCCCAACATACACAATGTACAGTAAATGACCAAGTATGGTCCTGTCAATATTCAAATGTACAGTTTTGCTTGTACAGTTGTACAGTGTCCCCCACCCACCCATCCTACCCAACCTCCCCCCCACCCACCCAACCACCCAACCACCTCCAATGTACAGTCCCCCCACCCCCCCCCCCCCACCTACCCAACATCATCCAATGTACAGTTTCTACGTCAAATGTATATACTCTCTTCTCTGGACTCTTTTTGTATCACAAACAGTACTGTATTTGCAAATCTGGTATGTCATAAATGTATAGATGTAGCAGTACTGTCTATCTGTATGTCATGCATGTCATATATGTTATGATGAATTGAAAATGGGGGACCCTGATGTAAACAAGACAACAGTATTTCTCTGGTCTGCATCCCCTTAACAATTATGTGTATTGAGCTGTACTGTACTGTACCCATTCTGCAATTTGTTAATAAAGTTTTCAATCAATCAATCAACCCCCCCCCCCCCCCCCCCACACACACCTCCAATGTACAGTCCCCCCCACCCTCCCACCCAACCCCACACCACCTACCCAACCTCATCAAATGTACAGTTTCTACGTCAAATGTATATACACTCTTTTCTGGACACTTTTTGTATCACAAACAGTACTGTATTTGCAAATCTGGTATGTCATAAATGTATAGATGTAGCAGTACTGTCTATCTGTATGTTGTGTATGTCATATATGTTATGATGAATTGAAAATGGGGGACCCTGATGTAAACAAGACGAAAGTATTTCTCTGGTCTGCATCCCCTTAACAATTGTATGTATTGAGCTGTACTGTACTGTACCCAATTTCCAATCAATCAATCAATCCCATTCTGCAATCTGTTAATAAAATGTTCAATCAATCAATCAATCAAGACCCGCGTCGCGGGCACTGCGTCCCTTTCTCAGAATGGATTTGACTCAAGAGAGATCATTAGCAGGCTATGCGGAGATATTCAGACTCTAGATCTATTTGCAGAGCCAGATGAGATGAGGCAACCTGTGCGATTGGCTCTTGTCGTTCAGTATATTGACAAAGCCTACAGTACTTTGCTGCAATGATTCATTTTTGCACGTGTGTATGCTCCGCGCACTGCGGGAGGTGGCTAGAAGCGCGCAACTAGCCAACTACTATTATATTACTACTATATTAATACAGTCTATTCCATTATATAGCTATAGGTGCTGTATGATGACAATACATTTGATTCCTATCTAATTTTGATCCATCGCAAAGCGCCCCAGCGCTTGAATACGGCCCGGGGATCCGATGTAGACCCACGGCTCTCATATTATAATGAGCCCGCGAGGCGTGTCTCTGTATGCAAATGACTTGCGCGAGAACGCGCATCCAGTTTAGAATGAGTGGAATTCACCATTCAAATCTCCTGGGTAAGAACAGATTTGGACTTTAAGAACGGCGTAATGAATGTGGCGGTGGCTTTTCTTATTGTTCTCTTAACAGACAGGTAAGAAAAATAATAAGAGAGTATTGTTGAATGAGGCCCAATGTGCTTTGTTTGTCTCCCCCAGTATGAATTTACACATTATTATTAATGTAAAAATATAGAACAATTATACAGTAGCCTATATACAATTACAATTATATAATTAACCAGGCTATGATGAGACTTAAAGTAGTGGTGATTTTCACTATGCCTGCTTGGCTGGCGATGGTAGATCTCCGCTGGGGGGCACCAGCGCAGAAAGAGCTTCCTCTGGTGTTCCTCCCATCAGACAGCTACGGTACCCCTGCTGCCCCACCTTCCCTGTGCTGAAAGAGCAACTCCACACATGGGGAAGTGCCATCTTCTTATTTTTTTTTGTTGATGTGAGAGGCTATAGATTTGTGACTCATTCTCCAACGGACTTAAGACAAAAAATGTGCTCTTAGGTTTTGGGATTCCCCAACCGTCCCTAAACTTGGATTCTGCCCTGACTAAGAGCAGTCTTAACTTGACAGATCGTTGTGCTTTGTGTTTTTAATGG
>NW_028172638.1:115000-119623 GCF_963971535.1 Notolepis coatsorum
GTCCCCCATTTTCAATTAATCAGGACATATATGACATACATGACATACAGATAGACAGTACTGCTACATCTATACATTTATGACATACCAGATTTGCAAATACAGTACTGTTTGTGATACAAAAAGAGTCCAGAAAAGAGTATATACATTTGACGTAAAAACTGTACATCGGGGGAGGTTGGGTAGGTGGGGTGGGTGGGGGGGGGGGGGGGGGGGGGGGGGCTGTACATTGGAGGTGGTTCGTGGGTGGGGTGGGGGGGGTGGGGGGGGGGGGGGGGTTGGGTAGGAGGGGGGGGGGGGAACACTGTACAACTGTACAAGCAAAACTGTACATTGGAATATTGACAAAACCATACTTGGTAATTTACTGTACATTTGAGGGGGTTGGGTTAGGACATTTACATGGGCCAGTTTCGAAATGCAGTCTCCCGTAGGTGTTCTTTGAGAGTGGTTTTTAAAGTGGGTAGTGATTCACATTCCTTTACAGCTTTGGGTAGGGCGTTCCACATTGATGTGGCATAATTGCTAAACGTGTTTAGTCCCTTGTTTGAGCCGAATATGGGTTTAACATGATTTGTGGAGCTCCCTCTGGTGTTGTGATCGTGGTATTCACTGACCTTTGTGAAGTATTTTGACATGTACATGGGTACCTTGGTCGTGTAGTGTATATTGTAGACCAGGCCCATTGCAAGTTGCTGTACCATGGTGTCTACTCTAAGCCATCCTAGGTTGTCAAAGTGGGCAGGGGTGAGGTGGGTTCTAGGAGTAAGGTCAAGCAGTAGTCTGACCAGTTTGTTTTGAGATGTTTGTAATTTTGTTTTTAGCGCCTTTAAGGTGCTTTGGTACCATGAGGTGCGAGCATAGTCGTAGTACCCGTGGTGCAACGTGGTACGGTTGTGTTCGCCATATGGGAGACCGGATTTCCTCAATCCATTGACCTCTATAGGTTATGTTAGAATTCGTTTTGCTTCTCTGATTATGTCCTCTGTGAAAGTATATAATCTTCATACATTCTTGCCATGTTTTCTATGCAAAATATGTTTCTTCAAAGTAACTAGTAACTGATGGGTTCAGATAAATGTAGTGGAGTAAAAAAAAAAAAAAAAAAAAATACTCACATAAAGTACCCTACAAGTAGTTCGAAATTGTACTTAAGTACAGTACTTGAGTAAAAATACTTTTCACCACTGCGCCGCACTCCCCACATGTTCTGTTGTTGCCTTCTCACAGAGCAGCCTCGCTCACCACAGCTTTCTACCCCTGGTCTGGCACGCAGTTCACCCAACACGGTTCTCATGCAGACCATGCCCACTGTTGCTTCCTCACTCCACTATCAGTGGCCGCCTTTCAGATCCACACTCATGTCCCCGGTGAGAGAGGCTATCTCTCACTAGATTGACAGCTCTCCCGGCTTCACTCAGCGGAGGCTCTGTGAAAGACTCTTGGTTCTCCCCCTTGCCCTTTTATCAGATTTTGTATGCTGGACATGTCGGAGAGTTCTCTCTCGCACGCAGTCCTCAGCTCAGGAGCTTCTCCTCTCCATTCTACCTCTCTCTATAGTGAAAGGTCTCCCAACTCCCCTCGGAGGTCTTGGTGGAAGACTTTTGGACTGCAGCTTTTTGGTTTCCCCCATGTCCTTCTTTATCAGATTTGATCTGCTGGACATGACAGAGAATTCATCAAGCTCTCGCTAGATTGAAAGGTATCCCAGCTCCATTCCCCGTTTTTAATGTGTGCTTTACACACTGTAATGCTTGTCTTCTCCCCTTTGTGGTTACAATTTGTAACTCCCACACTGAGACAGATCAGGGATCAGTGATTTTACACATTAGGAAAGTGGCTTCTGTGAGGGTCTTTTCAAACCCATGTGTTTTTTATATTTTACCTTCCTCTTGCCTGTTTTGTCAGGGGCACAGGTTTTGCCTTTCCTGGTCAGCTATTCTCTTTCATGATATGGCTGGTTGTGTCTTTATGCTCTGAGGTCCCCAGCCATTATGTGGGTTTCTCTTAGCCTTCTTATAGGCTTTACTAGTCAGCCATTCTCTTCTGCCTTTCATCAGTTCGGCTAAAGTAGCTTTACGCGCTGAGGACCCTAGATCCACTGAGGGTTATGTTTAACCTTTTCAGCCAGGATCTAAAAAAATATTTCTCTAAACCCTGTTCCCCTTGCTAACCTCTCTCGGTTTAGGCACAGGCACAAGTTTTGTCTATCTCCTATTTTCGTCCAACTGGGGTGCATTGATCAGGACTACGCGTTTGCCTTGACTATTAGTCCAATAGGTGAAGCAAGATGTGGAGCCCACATGAGCTATAATGATAGTTATGAAGTATAATAATTCTAGTTCTATGAATGTGGTCAAAGCATCTTGCTTTTCTTCTATGTTGTCCCGGGTTTCCGAAAGGAACTATGGAAGGGAGAATGTACATTACAGCCCCAGTGTTGTGAAGGGCCAGATTAAACCGAATATATATATTTATTTATATATATATATTTAATTGTATTTGTATATTCTCTAATATTCCCTGATATCCCTTGTATATTCCTTGTACAATATGCATTGAATATCCATTCTAGCCTACTGAACATCCCATAATAGTCTCCATTCTACTATTGGTCGAGACCTTGGTGCCAGGCTGCCATACCCCTCAGACCCAGTTCAAACGTACCGCTCCACATGTACGAACAAGTCCTAGTTCCGCGTAGGAATCTGGCTACCGCACCACTAATGGGACTATTTGTTCATAGTGCGTATATATACTGCGCTACTAAAGTAGGACTTTCTTTTCAGTCCAGTTTCTTACCCTCCAATAGAGTCACAGACGTAAAGCCTCCCCGCAACGCCACGTGTGGGAGTAAGGCCAAGTTCGCCTACCATCGGTATTGAGACATCGTGTATATTAATATTTGAATAGTCATATTTGGCACTATATCGTCGAGTTGGACGTAGTCTATTAAGCTAATAATAGTCTGTTAATATATAGTGCTTCGTGCGGTGAGAATACTACCGTAGTCAGTACCCCATCGTTTCGGGCAGAGAACTGGCTGCTTACCCAGGGTGGTTGACCCCATGTGAAGCTGCACCCGAGGAGCCCCAGAGCCGACGAGCGAGTGGACCTGTATACCGGATTATTCTACCGACGACAGCCCGCCTTCCCAGGCACGGATTATGCTTTGTATACTTTGATTATTCCATGGATAAAGACCCCCGACACTGCCGTGTGTTGGAACCCCCCCCCCTGGAGAGGACGCAAGGTGAGGAGACGCTCTGCAAGACGAGGTCGCTTCACGTCTCTCCCCCGTGGACCGGAGAGAGCCGGCCCACAAAGAGTCCACCTGCTTTCATCTGTGGTCCAAGGATCGCCGGCGCATTGAACGGCACTACAGTGGGTTCACCTGGGATACCCTTGGCCGGACGAGGCAGCTGGATTCTACCCCCCCCCCCTCCTACTCCTGTCGGCTTACAAGCGACCGGATTAACCCCCTCTAGTGTATCTAGTATATAATCATTAAAGTATCATTGCTGTTATTCCTTAACTATTCCAGGTCGTATATTTACCACCTGCGCCTTCAGAGATTGGACATTCTCTATTGATATACCGACGAATACTCTTTGCCATAAAAGTGCATACTATTTCAATTCATAAATGTAATTAAGTGATTAAGTGCTTGTTCTACACACCATCGCTGTGTAGAAATAAAGACCTGTTTCTAATTTGTACATTTGTGTTGGATCCGTTTCATCTACGTGAGAGTGTTTATGATAATATATTTATGCCGTGTACTGGGTGGCCGAATATTAAGTACAAAGGTAGTGGTAGTAAGTATCATATCTAGTAATACAGTCAGGGAATTGTACCCCTCAGTTACACCCAGTGTATAAAATTGCTGGGGGGCGGGGCATAGCCCTGGTCTATGATATGTGCTGTGGTGGAAGGCATTCCCACAAATACATGTTCCCCATTGTCTACTATTCCCCCTCACGTCTACCTCCCCCTCCTAGCCCACCATCCCGTCACCCCTCCCTCTTCTCTTTCGCACCTGGGCAGACCAGACCACACCCCCTTGTATCATTGTATTAATGACTAGGAATCCCATGTATCAAGGAGCCCGTTACGAGACCCCCCCCCCCCTGCTGCCCAGGGGTGTCGCTGGGTCTCTCAAGCCAATTATCCTGGGTTGAAGGCTAATGAACTTATGACAACAACTATGGTCCAAGCGAGGTTCTTTCTTCCATTGTGAATTGGTTGATTGATTGATTGAAAACTTTAATTAACATATTACAGAATGGGTACAGTACAGTACAGCTCAATGCACGCAATTGTTAAGGGGATGCAGACCAGAGAAAGACTTTTGTCTTGTTTACATCAGGGTCCCCCATTTTCAATTCATAATAGTGAAATTATTTCAGCCGGGTGCGCTATTGGCACACAGAGCCAGTCTAATAGGTGAAGATGCTTTGCCTGCATTCAGAGTTATACTTCGAGTTATACTTCATAACTATCGTTCATGGTAATATTAGCTTAGCAAGTTGAGCCCCAGCCCTGACCTTTTTGAACAGCTCAGCTTAGCCAACTCGCTGTGCGTGTGTGTGTGTGTGTGTGTGTGTGTGTGTGTGTGTGTGT
>NW_028172637.1:0-17500 GCF_963971535.1 Notolepis coatsorum
ACTACTGAGGGATGCTCAGGAATGCTTTGTGAAGGGCAGAGGAGGGAAGCTGGCGAAGACAGAGGCTGTTTATCTACCGTCGGTCTGAGCGTTTTACACGATGGCTGTACCTGAACCCTCACTGGGCTAGAGAGAGGAGGAGGAGGAGGAGGAAGAGGAGGGAGAGGAGGAGGGGGAGGAGGAGGGAGAGGAGGAGGAGGAAGAGGAGGGAGAGGAGGAGGGAGAGGAGGAGGGAGAGGAGGAGGGGGAGGAGGAGGAAGAGGAGGAGGAGGAAGAGGAGGGAGAGGAGGAGGGGGAGGAGGAGGAGGAAGAGGAGGGAGAGGAGGAGGGAGAGGAGGAGGGAGAGGAGGAGGGGGAGGAGGGAGAGGAGGAGGGAGAGGAGGAGGGAGAGGAGGAGGGGGAGGAGGAGGGAGAGGAGGAGGAGGGAGAGGAGGAGGGAGAGGAGGAGGAAGAGGAGGAGGAGGGAGAGGAGGAGGAGGGAGAGGAGGAGGGAGAGGAGGAGGAAGAGGAGGAGGAGGGAGAGGAGGAGGAAGAGGAGGAGGAGGGAGAGGAGGAGGAGGGAGAGCACAGGACGCAACATAGAAGAGAGCTGGGATGAATAGAATGAAGAGAGGAGAAGAAAGAGAGGTTTATGTTCATTGCATGGGTGGGGGGGGGGGGGAGGGGGGGTGAGAGGTGGACTTAAAGGTTTCCGTCGGGTGAGAGACGGTAGGGAGGGGAGAACTCCAAGACCCTAAACACAGTGGTGAGGCTCGGGTGGGGGAGAGAGAGGAGAGGGGTGGGGGGGGGGAGTAGAGGAGGAGGAGGAAGAGGAGGAAGGAAGAGGAGGAAGAGGAGAGAAGCTGGAAGTGACAGAGGGTTTGACCTCATTCAATAGAGACCCACTCAAATGGGCCCCCTGCTATATAGGAGGCTTCTCTGGGTTGTATAGCAACTGTGTGTGTGTGTGTGTGTGTGTGTGTGTGTGTGTGTGTGTGTCTGTGTGTGTGCATGTTTGCTTGTTTGACATAGTGTGTGTGTGTGTGTGTGTTGTGTGTGTGTGTGTGTGTGTATACTCACGTGTGTGTACATGTTTGTTTGTTTGACATAGTGTGTGTGTGTGTGAATGTTTACGAGAGAGAGAGAGAGAGAGAGAGAGAGAGAGAGAGAGAGAGAGAGAGAGAGCATGTGAGGCGATGCACACAAGATAATAAGATATACAGAGAAAACAGACCAACAGAAAGGAGAGAGAGAGAGAGATAGAGAGAGAGAAGAGGACAGCATGGGGGCCTCTCTCTCTCTCTATCATTCTAGGAAACCGAGGGGAGTCATGGGGCATCTGGTTCCCATCAGCCCGGGCTTCAGACCCTGCGTCTGTCCACCCACCGTGTCACGGGAGAGGGGATCGAGCCTGCGGTGTGTCGCGCTGCCTCCGCGGCACGTGTGGCTCATGGGTCACTGCGACGCCGGGCCTCATGGCTCTGGGAGTCATGGTACTACAGTACACGCATGTACATACTACACACATGTACATACTACACACGACTTACAGGAACAAGTTAGGAAGAACTACACCCATGGTCATCCTGCTCTATCATCAAACACCATCCTCTCCCTGTAATCAGCAACACCCTACACACACACACACACACACATCCTAACGCTCACACACACACACACACCCCAACACTCACATACCCTCCCCTTTCTCCCCCCCCCCCCCCCCCCGTTCCCTGACGGACACAAAGGCAGGAAGGAAGCATGGAGGGCCAGAGAATAGAGACTGCTCGCTCAGCCGAGGGAATCTCTCTCTCTCTCCCTCTCCCTCTCTCGCTCTCTCCATCTCCCTCTCTCTCTCTACAGCAGTGTGTCTCTCTCTCTCTCCCTCCCTCTCTCTCTCTCTCCCTACAGCAGTGTGTCTCTCTCTCTTACTTGAGACCGCTAGCTTTGGGGAACTGGGTATGATTCAGCAGGGGTGTGTGAGGATGTGTAATGTTAATGGTATGCACAGGAATGTAGCGCGGTGTGTAGTTCAGAATCAAGTGTGTGTGTGTGTGTGTGTGTGTGTGTGTGTGCGTCAGCATGGCGGACAGGGCACTGCGTTGTACGTACGTTGTGCATGAAGGCAGTCGTAGCACGATAAGGTACCCAGGGGCGCAAAAGTGATGCAATTGGACTGCATTTATATTATATATTATCCAAAGCGCTTTACAACTTATGACTCACATTCACCCGCTCGCTCACATACCGACGGCCGGGGGGGCAACCCTGCAAGGTGCCGACCTGCTCATAGGGAGCAGTTAGGGGGTTAAGGCGCTTGTTACACTGACTGTTTTTGTGCTCGTTTTTATACGTTTTTGAATACGTTTGCTGTCCCTTTTACATAGAAATGCGTTTTTTGCCGGATACGTTGTGGCCCTACTGAAAACGCTAAATTGTGTTTTCCGTTTTGGAGTAGCGCCAAAACTCGCCGACAACATGTTGTGTAATCTGTGCGGAGCCGTTGTTGCTCAACGCCCATGCGCAGTAGATACCATCTGCGTGCCCTTCCGGTGACAACAGTGTGTGTGTTTGGGACAGAGCTCCGTGTCCCAAATAGCTGCAGCTACCATGTGTTGTCAAGTTATTGTTATAAGGACCCCAGTCCAAGCTACAACAGTCTGCATTCCCTTAACAATTGTTTATATTGAGCCGTATTGTATTGTACCCATTATGCAATATGTTAAATAAAGTTTACATCCATTCATTCTGCTAGCATTACCGATTGCATGAGCACTGCCGCTGGCTAACGTGAGCTAGCGTTAGCTATCAGACCCTGTTAGCTCAAGCTCCTCTTTCAATCTTAACAAGCATTAAACAAAATGGCCCAGTCATCTATTCACCTTTGTTTAATACACACAGCGTTGTCTCTAATGTTATCTAGCTACTGATAGCTCCCGATATCATCAGTTTGGTGCTGGCTAACTAGCGTGAGCTAACGTTAGCTTCTAGCCACAATGCTATACTGTTATACTGGCATATTCCATTCACGTTAGCATGCAGCTAACAATGTAGCTAACAACGTCACCGATCTTTTTTGAGACTAAACTATCCGCTCTTGGTGGTCACTTGTGTTGATGTTAGTTTTGTTTCATCAACAAATGAGAGGCAGAACACACAGTGAATGTATCCGTTTTGTTTATTGCACTTTTATTACACTTTGCTGAAAAAGAAGTGCTGCATTGGGTAAATAGGCATTTAAAGATGGCGGCGCCCGCCTTGTTGACATTTTCTTTGCAGGAAGTGTATTGGCACATTCAAGTTCTGATTGGTTGAAAATTGCCTTCATGTTCGCCACCTACTGCCACCTACTGCTTTGGCAGTGTACTACATCACTGTGCTCAGGTGACAAAACGAAAGTGTGACCCACCTCCCGCTACGTTGCGGCGAAACTCATCTGAAAATGAAACGAAAATGAAACGAAAGTCTAACCGCAGCCTAAGTGTCTTGCTCAAGGACACTTCGACACATTGCCGGGAGTGGAACCCGGGAACCTTACGATTACCAGACGGCCGCTCTACCTCCTGAGCCGCTATCACACCCCCCCCCCCCCCCTGATCAGTTGTTTGTGGCAGTCTCGTCTTGTAATCCGTCGGCCGCCCGACATTGTTTTATACACCAACCTGAGACACGGTCAACTGAGCGCAATATGTAACTAAGCGAACGCTCTCCCGTGTCCCGCTGCACACACACTACACACACACTACACACACGCTACACACACCACACGCTACGCGAAAAACATCTGCCTGGCCTCCAGCGCTCACGCCCCCCCGCCTGCCTGGTGGTATAACTCCTGTGGATGTAGACAGATGGCTGTGATGATGTGCATCCCCGTCCGTCTCGCCTTCTGTACCGAGTGGATGTTTTGTGTTTCGCTCTCGAATCGCATGTAAATGGTAAATGGCTGCTTTTTTTTATATAGCAGCTTTTATCCAAAGCGCTTTACGATTTGTTCCTCACATTTTACCCGTTCACTCACACATTCACACACCGACGCCGGAGGCGACCATGCGAGGTGCCCACCTGCTCACTGGGAGCAATTAATACATTCAGTCGTTATACAGCCACGGTCAGCAGGCTTGACACACACACACACACACACACACACACACACACACACACACACACACACACACACACACACACACACACACACACACACACACACACACACACACACACACACACACACACACACACACACACACACACACACACACACACACACACACACACACACACACACACACACACACACACACACACACACACACACACACACACACACACACACACACACACACACACACACACACACACACACACACACAGCTAAGAGGTATGATTCATGACCATGTGTGCATGTGTGTACAGTGAGCCTGGTGTGTGTGTGTCTTTGTGTGTGTTGTGATGTGGTCCAGATATAGAGTGCACCGCACATTGTTTTGACATGCATCAGACACGCATCAGGGCTGATGTTTCACGGTTTCAGATAGATAGATAGATGGGAGTCTTACTTCCTGTCCGTCTCCGGGGTGGACACCTCGCTGCTGAAGCCTAGCGACTCCTGTGGACAGAAGGAGAACTGCGGTCAGATCTTTTGCAGTGGTGGGAGAAGTACACAGTTCCTTTTGTTTAACCCTTTCACTGCCACACGACAGACAGTTAACCCTTTACTATCACACAACCGACGGCGGTTGTGTGATAGTAAAGGGGCTAACCTTCTGTATTGTCACAGTGAAAGGGTTAACCGGCTGTCGTGTGGCAGTGAAAGGGTTAAGTGAGAGTAGAAATACCCAGACAAAATGAGTGCTCTGGTAAAGGGCCTCCATTAAAAAATTCCACTTAAGTAAAAGGAGAGGAGTATTTGCTATTGAATGTACTTAAGTATCTAAAGTAAAATTATGCATTCTACACTTTAACATTGGTTATGTTAAAGTGGTATGTGGTCCAGTTATGTTGCTCTGATTAAAGGTTATGTTAAAGTGGTGTGTGGTCCAGTTATGTTGCTCTGATTAAAGGTTATGTTAAAGTGGTATGTGGTCCAGTTATGCTGCTCTGATTAAAGGTTGTGTTAAAGTGGTATGTGGTCCAGTTATGCTGCTCTGATTAAAGGTTATGTTAAAGTGGTGTGTGGTCCAGTTATGCTGCTCTGATTAAAGGTTATGTTAAAGTGGTGTGTGGTCCAGTTATGCTGCTCTGATTAAAGGTTATGTTAAAGTGGTATGTGGTCCAGTTATGCTGCTCTGATTAAAGGTTATGTTAAAGTGGTATGTGGTCCAGTTATGCTGCTCTGATTAAAAGTTGTGTTAAAGTGGTATGTGGTCCAGTTATGCTGCTCTGATTAAAGGTTGTGTTAAAGTGGTATGTGGTCCAGTTATGCTGCTCTGATTAAAGGTTATGTTAAAGTGGTATGTGGTCCAGTTGTGCTGCTCTGATTAAAGGTTATGTTAAAGTGGTATGTGGTCCAGTTATGCTGCTCTGATTAAAGGTTGCGTTAAAGTGGTGTGTGGTCCAGTTATGTTGCTCTGATTAAAGGTTGCGTTAAAGTGGTATGTGGTCCAGTTATGCTGCTCCGATTAAAGGTTGTGTTAAAGTGGTATGTGGTCCAGTTATGCTGCTCTGATTAAAGGTTATGTTAAAGTGGTATGTGGTCCAGTTATGCTGCTCTGATTAAAGGTTATGTTAAAGTGGTGTGTGGTCCAGTTATGTTGCTCTGATTAAAGGTTGCGTTAAAGTGGTATGTGGTCCAGTTATGCTGCTGATTAACGTCCTCTTGATGTTTGCAGTCTTCAAACGTGAAAGTATACCGTCTTCATATATTCTGTTGTTCTTCATAGGTTTTCTATGCAAAATCGTTTTTTTAACTGACAGGTTCAGATAAATGTAGGAGCAAAAGGAACATTATTTCCTAAAAAAAGTCTAAAGTTCCCTAAAATGAAAATACTCACGTAACGTAGCTCAGAATTGTACTTGAGTGTGCAGTACTTGAGTAAAAATACCTAGTTACTAAATCCACCGCTGGATTTTTGACATTGATATTCATGTAGCGTTTACTGAGAGCAGGGGTTCTTACACGAGTCTCTGCAGGGGACCAGCGCTGAGTGAAGTAAGTCTCACACCGGGACCCAGTCACATTTAAATATACCGGGGCGCTCATCAATAGAGGCCTTGCATGGAATGTTTGCATAGCCGTCTTCCTTTCAACACTGGTAATCACTTTTTAAATAAAAAATGCACACTTTCTTTGCGGTGGTAGAGGAGGTGGAATGAAGGAGAGACTCGTTTACAAGGTAATAAGACGTGATGGTTTTTCTCAATACATTTCTCATACATCAACACAACATGGCAGCCGTCCTCTCTTCCAACATGGAGGACAAGGGGGGGGGGGGGGGCACTCTAAAAGGTTTGTGAAGGGCCTCTGTTGAGGACCCATCAGAGACAGGCCGGAGGACCCATCGTGGGCCCCCCGAGCCACGGTTTAAGAAACCCAGGGCTAGATCCACAAAGAATGGATTGCACGGAGCAAGTTGCACCCTTACTTAAAATTCATTATGAATTGAAAATGGGGGACCCTGATGTAAACAAGACGAAAGTCTTTCTCTGGTCTGCATCCCCTTAACAATTGTGTGTATTGTGTGTGTTAACAGATTGCAGAATGGGTACAATACAGTACAGCTCAATACACACAATTGTTAAGGGGATGCAGACCAGAGAAAGACTTTCATCTTGTTTACATCAGGGTCCCCCATTTTCAATTCATAATGAATTTTAATTAAGTAAGGGTGCAACTTGCTCCGTGCAACTTGCTCCGTGCAATCCATTCTTTGTGGATCTAGCCCCCAGTTTAAAATAAGAGATATGAGTGTAATGAGGGAAATTAAAGACCATATTATGGACTCACCTGGATCTCTGAACGAAGCTGCAGGGAGGTGGTGCTGGAGTCCACTTTCTCCTGGGGGAGAGAGGGAGAGAGGGGGAGATGGAGAGCGGGAGAGAGGGAGAGAGAGGGAGAGGGAGAGAGGGAGAGGGGGAGAGGGTGAGTCAGAGGTCAACCGCTAACAATAATAACTCGGCGTGAAAAGAACTGTGGATACAGCGGTGAACGTTGGAGAAGAAAGAAAGGGTTAAAAAAGGGGGCATGTTTGAAGAAAACAGGCCAGTTGACTGTAGAACATGATAGATGGTGTGTAAAAATGAAAATAAACACATTTACAAAATAAAAAATAAGCCTGCATGCAGACAGTGTGAGGCCCATGTGGACATACCTGTATATCAACTAAAACAAACACGTAGCACACGTGTGTGAACACCGTCTGCTACACGCCCAAACACGCCTAACCCCCCCCCCCCCAATCTGAGGTATTCTCCAAACCAGCGAGACTCGTTCCAACAGCCAGGAATAACACATAGCCTGCTTTCCAAACGCGACAATGCGTGATTCTTAATGGCTGAGCTCACGATTACAGAGACGGTTAACAGGCGTGACCCGCCTGGCGTGATGTCTGCGTCAGACGAGGAGGCGCGCCTGCTGATTGGTTGAGAGAGCCTTTTTTAGCCAACCGGTATAGGGGCTGGCCTCAACCTCACCTCACCTGTCGGTTAATAAGTCATAGCACTCCGTTTATTAATCAATTCGTGGATTCAAAATTGTGTTTCAAAAAGATGCAATCATGCAGAGGCACATCTTTAAATATAGTGGCATAAATAATTATGCCAATGTTATGCTCATCTTACGCCCCATGTGTTTTTTGTGTCTACAATCGCTGCTGTGAAGCAGTAGTGCAGTACAAATAAAGCTTATTATTATTATTATTATAATAATAATAATTATTATTATTATTGTGATTACCGGTATGTAGGAGAGGCGCTCGTCATTTCTTCACGAAATAACTCCCTTCAGCATCGGAAAAAAGCATCCAAAAATAAACAATTAAAGTGGAAGTGGACTAAGATGAAGCTGATGTGGGAAGGGGGGGAAGCCCCTCTAACCATGTTTGACAAGCTGCTCAAACGACGGCATGAGTTGAAAAGTGCACGGAGTCAATGAAAAACCAGACTATAAAACAGAGTGGTGAGAGCAGCGTTTCCGTTAGCCGGTAATTACCGGTATTTGACTGGCAAAATATGTTGAAGTCCGAATATTTAAATATCTCCGGTCATAATGTCCGGTGGAAATAATTCCTCTAAGCACAATTTTATTATTTGAATTGTATTAAAATAGGCTAAAATTAAATAGCCTATGCGATGAACAAAACAATCATTACATTTGTTTCATTGTGCTTCGCTCTAATAAAGCGCGGATGGCGCCGCTCGGATGTGAATCTTTTTTTTTCTTTTTTTGAGCCTGTCTGGCCACCATAATAACGACAAACAGCTATACGAGCGAGAGAGAGAGATGGCCAAACAAGCTAAACCTAACAAATATTTCATGAAACCAAGCACAAGCAGGTCTAATAATAATGACATTGACAACGAAGATGAGTCTTCTGAAGTCACAGAGACCGCCGATGCTCCCGCGGAAAATAAACAAATGTCGAGCGTTCAGGCGGCGGCCCGAGTGGAAAGTTAAATTCTCCTGGCTGAGGTACGACATTATAGTCTAGTAGTCTAGCGTCTATGATGTACGAGAGATAACATTGATTGAACGTACACAAAGTAAACTTTATTGATTGAACCACAAAGAGCATCCCCAGTCTGCTGCTACCGTTGCGAGCCTCGCAGAAGTCCACCTGTTCCAATGCAATGGGGATCTAGTCGCAGGTACAAAACGGATAGGCAGAACGAGACGGGGTGAGTAAGTGTTGACATTTTTTAATCATAATGCAACTGTTGGTTGACTGCCGTGTCACATAGTAATGCATATAATTGATTATAACTAAATGTAGGCTATAATGAAATCAACAAACGCATTACGAGCATGTGGCTCGTCCTCTCGCTCTCTGCATGCAAACGAGGCAATGTGATGATCAACTACAGTTTGCTGTGTGTGAAGTTGAACATTATGATATGTGTGACGTGTCTGATACAACGAGGTGAAGCGATGTCGACTCGAGATTCATTTGGGGGTGCGTGTGACAGCTGCTGCAGTGAGAGCCTGCGCGGGAGCTTGATGCTGGATCAGCGTATCGCACTAACTTGGGAGGCGAGAGATAGTAATTTGATTCTGCAAATCAATTTCTCATTCTTCGCTTGATGTAATTAATACAAATGTCCAATATAACGGAATTCGTTAGCTCATAAAAATGTGATTATAACAGACTGCTGTTTAAAACTCTGACCGGAATTTCAGGAATATGTCCGGGGATAGAAATCTTGCAGGACACTCAGACCGGCACGAATATGTTCTAACGGAAACGCTGGGTGAGAGAGAGAGTTACGGCCAGAGCCTCCTGCTCTCACGACGCACATGACCCTCGTCTCACGCTCCCGACGCCACACCTCCAGCTTCTCTCCGTCAAGTCCCACAGCATAACATATATCGTCTTTGGCCAACAGCACTTTTTTCTCTCCGTGTTAATTATTTCATGTTTTGGGGTTAAGGATTAGAAGTTATGAAAGCGGAGGAAAGGCTGTGTAAACAGTTGCGTTTCATCCATTCATTCCCAAAATATTTGCACTACCTCTTCTACCTACATTTTAGCATTTTGATATTGCATTTGGTTTTGTATATTGTAGTGTTTGTCTTTATTCTTTAACCTTTTACTGTATGAAGCACAATTTCAGGAGGAACCAAGCATTTCATTATAATGTACTTGTATTTATAATGTACTAGGGGTGTGTAACGATTCGACCTCACAACGATTCGATTACGATTCTTCAGGCAACGATTCAAGGCATCATGAAATCTCTTCACTTCACCACAATTCGATTCGATACATTTTCTTTTTTTTTTAACTTCATTTTTTTGCGTTTATCGCTTTTCTGGTCAAGCATGACCGACAGATGCAGGGTGAAATGGGAGTGAGAACAGGGGAAGACATTCGGCAAATGACGGCGGGTCCGGGAATCGAACTCTGAGTCAACCAGATCCGTGACGCAGCACGGTGTACAGTACATGACGCAGTACATGGTGTGCTACTGGAGCACCCTTTCGATACATTTTCTATCAGTTAATTCCCCCCAAAAAAAATGTATACACAAATGTGGCTGGGGGAACTGATTCACTCAGCATGAATGGACTATAGGTCAATAAAAACAATACACACAAATTTAAAATAAAAAATACTTTTATTTTTTTTATTTATTTCGATTATAATCGAATCTAACATATTCAAATCAATGCATCGAATCGAACACATTAGAATCTATGCATCGTTACATCCCTATAATGTACCTACCGTATATTTATTTGTGACAAATAAAACAAAACTTGACACTTCTTTGCTTCAAGTACAAACGTGAATAAAAAGAACCACGTCTCTGGTGGCGTGCGGCGGTGACCCCCGTACAGAAACCCTTACTTCCATCCGTTCTCACTCGGAGGTGTTCTGAGAAGCTGGCAGCCCTTTGACACAGTTATTATGACAGTGGCTCAAAAGCAAAACAAAAACACTAAACATGACACAGCACTGGAGCGCGCCGCTGGAACACAACACTGTGTGCGTCACCGTCCTCCATGACTCTTCAGCCCACAGACACGTCTGCTAGGACTGTTCTCACTGTTAGAGAGGGCTGGGGTCTGGTATGTTTAAAGCAGCTGTATGTTACTAAGGAAAGAGAGAGGGCTGGGGTCTGGCATGTTTAAAGCAGCTGTATGTTACTAAGGAAAGAGAGAGGGCTGGGGTCTGGTATGTTTAAAGCAGCTGTATGTTACTAAGGAAAGAGAGAGGGCTGGGGTCTGGTATGTTTAAAGCAGCTGTATGTTACTAAGGAAAGAGAGAGGGCTGGGGTCTGGCATGTTTAAAGCAGCTGTATGTTACTAAGGAAAGAGAGAGGGCTGGGGTCTGGCATGTTTAAAGCAGCTGTATGTTACTAAGGAAAGAGAGAGGGCTGGGGTCTGGCATGTTTAAAGCAGCTGTATGTTACTAAGGAAAGAGAGAGGGCTGGGGTCTGGTATGTTTAAAGCAGCTGTATGTTAGGAAAGAGAGAGGGCTGGGGTCTGGCATGTTTAAAGCAGCTGTATGTTAGTAAAGAGAGAGGGCTGGGGTCTGGCTGGTATGTTTAAAGCAGCTGTATGTTACTAAGGAAAGAGAGAGGGCTGGGGTCTGGCTGGTATGTTTAAAGCAGCTGTATGTTAGGAAAGAGAGGGCTGGGGTCTGGTATGTTTAAAGCAGCTGTATGTTAGGAAAGAGAGAGGGCTGGGGTCTGGTATGTTTAAAGCAGCTGTATGTTACTAAGGAAAGAGAGAGGGCTGGGGTCTGGTATGTTTAAAGCAGTTGTATGTTACTAAGGAAAGAGAGAGGGCTGGTGTCTGGCATGTTTAAAGCAGCTGTATGTTACTAAGGAAAGAGAGAGGGCTGGGGTCTGGCATGTTTAAAGCAGTTGTATGTTACTAAGGAAAGAGAGAGGGCTGGGGTCTGGCATGTTTAAAGCAGTTGTATGTTACTAAGGAAAGAGAGAGGGCTGGGGTCTGGTATGTTTAAAGCAGCTGTATGTTACTAAGGAAAGAGAGAGGGCTGGGGTCTGGTATGTTTAAAGCAGCTGTATGTTACTAAGGAAAGAGAGAGGGCTGGGGTCTGGTATGTTTAAAGCAGCTGTATGTTACTAAGGAAAGAGAGAGGGCTGGGGTCTGGTATGTTTAAAGCAGCTGTATGTTAGGAAAGAGAGAGGGCTGGGGTCTGGTATGTTTAAAGCAGCTGATCCAGATTCAACAGCGCCTCTCAGACTGCTTTCAACATGGGGTCAACATGAGGACTGCAGAGTAACAACAAATCTGGTACTTAGGATCTGATGTCCATAGAGATTCTTTTGTTTAGAGAGATGCACTGATACCATGTGTTCACTGACGATAGTGATCGCGAGTCCTAGTATCTGCCGGTCCTGAGCAGTACCGTTCTGAATGATCCATTGCTTTTACTGATCGTTATAGACTTTTATTATTTGTTTTGGGGACATTGATACAATGAACAATAATAAAAATGTTCTCCATTAGTAAGATCTAAAGTGCAGAAAATACAGAGAATCAAGTGACTTTGCTTTGTTTTCCGACAGGTTACATGATGACTTAGTATCCGATTTTATTGTTGGGGAAATTCTCCAATACTGATAACTTGTTTTAACCTGGCTGGTATTATCAGCCTGATATCCGATACCAATATCGGTGCATCCCTATTAGCGTCACTGTCGGATAAAAAAAACGTTTATCTCCATCTTTTTTTTTATTTAATACATTTTTGTAAACTGGGAATGAATGTTTACATGGTTCTCCATCATGCGAGCCGGTGTCATGACCCTAGGACCGACAAAACACATTGAAAACCCCCAATGTATGACTTTAAAAATACCGACTTGTCAATCAGAAAACGAGGGCAGTTTTTCTGAATTCCTGATACGCTAACTATTTGGAGAGAAGTGGTTTCCATCCGACGCCGACGTGGTTTACAGTCAATCTCCGCTGTGAACGGTACTTAAGACAGTCAGTTCCTATGCTCACGGCTTCACTGCCCAGGTTACATTAATCCGTTTTATATTAGCCAGAGCTAAAATAATAACACTGCCCCATTCTTCTAGTCGGTGGAATGCTAAGCCTCCATAAAGCAGACACGATATGAACGAGCTACACTCGTGTTGAAATAACACACAGGTAATTGTCCCCAAATAAATATATGCCAATAGGTGTGTTAACTTAAAAAATGTATAGCAACACAATTTTAAACCAGATAGTGCCTTTTCATATGTTTCTTTTAACACATCTGCATGTGCTTAGTTAGGGCCTAGGGTGTGTTACTTCAATGCATCTTTTTATTTATTAAAATTTTTAAGTGTACTCATATCGATATCGATTAACAGTTAAACCTGTTATTACTTTAATGGATCTTCTTTTTAGAGTGTACTCATACCGATTACAATTAAACCGGTTACTTAAATGCATCTATTTTTTTTTTTTTTTTAAGAGTGTACTCATATCGATTACAATTAAATCACCACTAACGTCCAAACTTCAACCCTATTCAGGGAAATATATACTGTACGTATATATATATATATATGTACTTGGGTAATATTACGACAGCTTATATACTTATATAGAGGCCATGTGAATGAGCTTAGAGGAAGCTGGCCACGATGGCTGACTCCATAAAAAGGAGGAATGTCACTGTAATCAAGACAAAGTCCTGAGCTTCACTGTAGAGATATTATCAAAACCATGGGTGACAGTGGCTCAGGAGGTAGCGTGGCCGTCTGGTAATAGGAAGGTTCCCGGTTTGATTCCTGCTCCTCCCGGGAGCGTGTCAAAGTGTCCTTGAGCAAGACACTGAACCCCTAACTGCTCCCTTCTAGCAGGTTGGCACCTTGCTCCGCCATCATAAATAAACCCCACTCTCTCTCTCTCTCTCTCTCTCTCTCTCTCTCTCTCTGGGTCTCATCTTGGATGTGAATGGAATCTCAGCACGCAAGCTTCCTTCAGAGTCCTGAGCGTCGATTAGTCTCGTTACGGGACAGAATGTGTCGGTCGCCGTGTGACTGCCAAAGGGTATGTTTTGTATATAAATAATGTCATGATAATCATGATGGTAGAGACCGAACAGAGACATGACGGAAATCCCAGGACACCATTCCCTGTGAGGGTTAACTGATCATCCAAGCTGGTATAATGTAGACCAGTGGTCACCAACCCGTCGATCGCGATCGACTGGTCGATCTTTGAGACTGTCCCTGTAGATCTTTCCCTGATCTTCCTTTTTTTTTCTTTTTTTTTTGAGTCCACATTACAGTTCTACTTTTGTTTTGATGTGATGCTGCACTTAGCACTGACTGAGAAAGTACACATTACAGTTCTACTTTATAAAATGCTAATTGTAAATATGTTTGTCAATGTTAATAATATGAGAAAGTCCACATTACAGTTCTACTTTATAAAATGCTAATTGTAAATATGTTTGTCAATGTTAATAATATGAGAAAGTCCACATTACAGTTCTACTTTTGTTTTGATGTGAAAAGTGATGCTGCATAAGACGACTGCACTTAGCACTGACTGAGAAAGTACATATTACAGTTCTACTTTGACGTTTTAATGTTGGACCAAAGCATTGCATGTAATTAGAATACAGGCAAATAAAAGTAATTTAGTTTAAAGTACAATCTTGGCTGTCTTTTTCTCTCAACGCTTCAATAGGTAGATCTTGCCTTCACCAAAAAAAAAAGTGATCTTGGGCTTAAAAAGGTTGGTGACCACTGATGTAGCCCCTACATTGTAGAGTAAAGGCTGCATTCACCTTACTGTAGATCTGATCTGATCATCATCGGTGTGGCCGTGTCACTACATGGGTCATTTGTGTGACGTCATGCTGTGAGCTTAACCGCCTCCCGCCTCAAGAATCCATTGTCTTCAACTCTGATCGCTTAAACGCGATACCGTAGCGTTGGGAGTTTGTTTTCTTTGGTTGTTTTTTTCCCTTGGCAACGCAGCACCCGCCTGCACATTAACGGGAAAACCTTTTCCGACCGCATCGCTGGATCTGGAAGTGAACGCCGCAGCCTAAGCGAGGGGGGAGCACACTACCTCCTGGCACGTGTGAGTAAAAGGCTCCACTCATGTCGGATTGATGAGTAAGCAGCAGCAGCAGCCAATCGAAAGCGGATAAACTTGCGCCCGGGGAATTCCGACAGAGAGAACACGTGGAAAAAGGGAAGGTCCGTCCTCGGGTGCGATGGAATCTGGATCGGGGACGACCGCGATGTCAAGACCGTAGGAGAGAGAACGGTCTCAGGAAGCCGCCTTGATGTCACTTCCTGGACTTTGACCTGTCAGGGACTTCCTAATCAAAAGAGTGACTGCAGTGTTTTATCCTTTCCGCTCTCCTTTAACTGGGTTTTTGTTTACAAAGGGAGTACATTTACATGTAGTCATTTAGCTGACGCTTTTATCCAAAGCGACTTACAAGTTCTGTACGACAAGTCATCAGGAAGGGCACAACTCTATCAGCTGAGTAACAATGTTCATCAAACAGTGTTAGTGTAGGTTAGTTTATTAGGACAAGTGCATGACAGTAAGGTTAGTTAGGGTTAGATTATTTTCTTTTTTCTTTCAGATAATGAATGATTGAAGAAGTGCGTCTTTAGTCGATGGCAAAATATTGGACGGGTTTCGGCGGGCTGTCCTAACTGGGGTGGGTAGTTCATTCCACCATTGTGGGGCAAGGACTGAGAATAGGCAGGTTCTCCTTGATGACCCTCCCAGAGCTCGGATAGGAGGAGTGGGTCTGAGGCGGCCAGAAGATGCAGAGCGTAGGGCGTGTGGAGTTAGAGACCATTGACCGGAGGTAGGCGGGAGCAGTTCCCTTTATATACCCCCTCACCCCCTCACCCCCCCACCCCCCCAACCTTATTCATCAAAGAGTGAGTGAGTCTGTGAGCGTTAACAGTAAGATGAGACTTAGTCAGGAGGAGTGACATAGCTCCTTTAAGAGCTTATAGCCCGAGAGGGTCATGTAAGTATGGGTTTTGTCTAAAGTGCTGAGGAGGCTAAAAGCCTGAAAATGTGCTTAAACCTACTCTTATCACAGCAGCCATCATCAGGAGCCACGCTGTCGCCATGCCAGCGGGGGGGGGGGGCTTTATCTACAAGCTTCCTGGCGGCTCGAGTAGAGCTGTGTGGTGTGGTGTGTGTGTCGTGTCGTGTCATCGTAAATGCCGTGGGTTTGAACCGCGGCCTGTGATCCCCTGGGTTTATTATTACCGCTTACTAAAATGTGAAATATTAACCCCAAATTAGTATATTGTGGATTTGTCTCAAGTCTTAACGGGGGGGGGGGGTAGGCGTAACGAAGAGGTTAGAGGAATCAGAATCCTGCCGTTACAAGCGGAATCAAATGTGTGCTGCCGCTGTCTCTACGCTTTGTTGCTGCTATGCGCTGATGTTCTCTCGACCTCGAACGTACTCGAGTGCTGTCTGGCGTTAAGATGAATCAAATGACTCTACGACGTGTCCGGCTGTCCGCCCTCTGGAACAACAAGAACAAAAAATACCTTTTAAAAACAAAAAGAAAGAAAAAAGGTTTCACGCGACCATCTATTATTCCGTCTATTTGTCTGTTAAAGCACTCGGCGAAAAAGAAAAAAAGAGAAGAGAGGCGGAGGTCCGGAAGTTTCTTTGGGATGTAAATCAGCCAGGAGAGGTCGGAAGTGCTGGTGAACAACTTCCCCGGCCCGGGGACCAGGCAGAGTCCCATAAGTCAGAGAACAGGTATTTGTCCAACGGCATAAAAAAAACGTGTATTCACGCCGCCGGGGCCCATACCTACAAGAGGCCCCTGGCTTGTGTCCACATTCAACCTGAATGGCTCTGCGGCCGCGGACAACATCTGTGTTGAGGCCGAGGGGGCGGAGTCAGGGCTCATGTGAGGCACAATGAAACAATACATTGACACCGATCCCTTAAGCAAGCAGAGCTTTGGCAGTCAGCTTGGGTTAAACAGCTGAAGTGAAGAGAGCGGTGCACACACACACACACGCGCGCGCGGAGGCACACAGACGGGCACGGGCACACGCGGACGCACACACACACGTGACGCAAGCGCCCAAGTTTCAACACCGTTTGATGAACGTTGTTACTCGATTCTTTGGACAACGATACGATATTTTTTCCGATATCACAAAGTCTGCCACGATACGATACGATACGATTCGATTCGATTCAGTTGCCGCCTGCGATCGATATGAGACGATATTATATGCCCATTTAACACAATCAGTAACATTTAAATCAACAACAACAAAAAGGCAATGGAAATATCATTTGACATTTTTATTTTTGAGCTCTTCCAGACATTTAAATGAAAAACAATCTATTGTTTTTAATACAAATAGACCTCCTGTTCACTGTTTTTGGTATTAATATCCTATTCACTGTCACAGCGCTGTATTTTGGCTGGAAAAGGCATATTGGGAGTCCGAAGGTGCAGTACCGGCCAGATCCTGGTAGTGGCGCTGTCTCAAGAATGCAGTAACCCCCCTCCTTCCCAGTCCCCACTTCTCTCTCTGGGTTAGCTTGTCGTTAGCTTACGCTAACGTAACGTTAATTTAGATCTTTAACGCGACGTGGGCATAATGGAATGGAGAGGATTGCAAAGCAGGTTAGATGCATTTGACCCGTTGTGGAATAAAAACAGCAGGGACATGTTTTGGGTGGCAGAATAGGCACACTAGCCTCGCTCTAGTGACGCTCTAGACGCTGCTGCTGTGTGCTGTTGATCCGAGCCGAGCGGATACGACACTCCATGGGATTTTCAAAATAAGAGTATCGCAATATGAATCGATCTTTTTACGTTGCATCGATCCTATTTGATTATTGATGATAATAGATCGATATATC
>NW_028172636.1:2500-21563 GCF_963971535.1 Notolepis coatsorum
GTGGAGATGGTGGAGGATGGGGGGTGATGTGGTCGGAGCGGCGGGTGGAGGTCAGCATGCGAGCAGCAGAGTTTTTGGACGTATTATAGTTTATTGAGGATTTTGGTGGATGTGCCATACAGTATGCTGTTGCAGTAGTCCAGTCGGGAAGTGCGTGAGTCAGTGTTTCGGGAGCAGAGGAGGATAGTGAGGAAGGAAAGGGTGGGGTCGGAGAATGGTATCGTCATTGTATCTTATTATGACGAAGTCAGGTGGTCCTCTTCTGCCATGGCAGAGAGACATGCTTTGCACCGGCATCTGTTTCTGTATGAAGCCATTATAGATGATGATCACTTCATTAATGGACAGGAATTCTGGACCTCATCACACTAGCTCGCTCTGATGATTGGCTTATACGCTTAACCCTTTCACTGCCAACACGACAGCCGGGTTAACCCTTTCACTGTGACAATACAGAAGGTTAGCCCCTTCACTATCAAACAACCGACGGCGATGCCCCATTAGCATCCGCGGAGCTAATGATGCTAATGATGCTAATGATGGAGCATCGCCGTCGGTTGTGTGATAGTAAAGGGTTAACCTTCTGTCGTGTGGCAGTGAAATGGTTAAGTCCCCAGAGTTACCCTGAATTAGGACACTCTGCTTCTAGCTTCTGTGCCCCTGACACATGGAATGTTTTGCAAACTACTTTTAAAAATCAATACGTTAGTATCCATTGGATAGTTTTAAATCTGTAATGGCCAACCATTTCACCTCAGTCTGTAGTTGGTTTTTAATTATTTGATTAAATATCGATTGACTTTCTGTTTCTATATTGTTTTTGTATTTATTGTGTGCTGTAATTCTCAATGTCATTGTAAAGGAGAGTTTGCTCTCAATGATCTTTCGAGATTAAATAAAGATTGAATGAACTTAAATCATGAATCTTATATCTTTCAAGTGATGTTTTTTGCGTTGGCTTTTGTAGTTGAATAAAACATAATACAGTAGGAACAATGTAAACTGGACTCAACAAAAAAGGCAATGCTATAACGTCCCTTAAGTTGAGACAGCATACGGTTTAAGTTGAGACAACGTTTGATTTAAATTGAGACAACGTCTGATTTAAGTTGAGACAACGTTTGATTTAAATTGAGACAACGTCTGATTTAAGTTGAGACAACGTCTGATTTAAGTTGAGACAATGTATGATTTAAGTTGAGACAATGTATGATTTAAGTTGAGACAATGTATGATTTAAGTTGAGACAATGTATGATTTAAGTTGAGACAATGTATGATTTAAGTTGAGACAGTGTATGATTTAAGTTGAGACAGTGTATGATTTAAGTTGAGACAGTGTATGATTTAAGTTGAGACAATGTATGATTTAAGTTGAGACAGTGTATGATTTAAGTTGACACAACATAGGGGCGCCCAAGTGGCGAACCATGTAACACGCTGCGTCGCGGCAACGGCTGACCCGGGTTCGATTCCCGGACCCGGCATCATTTGCCGAATGTCTTCCCCGCCACTCTGTCTCCCGTTCGTCCTCTCTCTCTCTCTCTACTGGACTGCCCAGAAGTAAAAAGCAATAAACGCTAAAAAAAGAAATCTTAAAAAAAAATAAGTTGACACAACATATGATTTAAGTTGAGACGTATGAATTTCTTCAGTGGGAGGTTATGCTAACGCAGCAGAGATGACAGTTTACTTGAATAAAACACTGCATGCTAACAGGCCACAACTATGTGGTTTGATTTGTGGACGTCTGGCTGTGTGCACGTCTGAGTGCCGGTACAAATTAACCACGTCAATAATTAATCAGTGTAGTGGAATTACACACACACATATTCAAGATAGTGCACATGTAAACCTTTACTTAACAAATGCAAACACACACACACACACACACACACACACACACACACACACACACACACACACCACACACACACACACACACACACACACACACCACACACACACACACACACACACACACACACAGAGATACAAACACACACATGTACGCTAATTTGCAGTCCATCTCTCTCTGGATTACTCCTCTCTCTCTCTCTCTGACTATCACTCTCTGCTGAATGACTCTCCTCTCTCTCTCTCTTTGACTATCACTCTCTCTTAATGACTATCTCCCCTTTATTACTCTCTCTGTCTCTGACTATCACCCCCCTCTTTCTTTCTCTCTCTCTCTCTCTCTCTCTCTCTCTCTCTCTCTCTCTCTCTCTCCTCTCTCTCTCTCATCTCTCTCTCTCTCTCTCTCTCTCCTCTCTCTCTCTCTCTCTCTCTCATCTCTCATCTCTCTCTCTCTCTCTCTCTCTCTCTCTCACCTCTCTCTCTCTCTCTCTCTCTCTCTCTCTCTCTCTCTCCGTATCTCTCTGTCACGTGACCGCTAGTGGAGTCAGAGAGACTTTAAGCAGTGGAAATTGTCAGTGCCTTTTCCAAATGTCAGTGCCTTTCATGGTTGCTACCACCCACCTGCTAACGCAACGATAACAGCTATTATCCAGGCTCTAGTTACTTAGTTAACATAGTTATGACAGGGCTAGCTATTCTCCAGGCTCTAGAATGTAGTGATGACAGCTCTCTCTCTCTCTCTCTCTCTCTCTCTCTCTCTCTCTCTATCTTTCTCTCTCTCTCTCTCTCTCTCTCTCTCTCTCTCTCTCTCTCTCTCTCTCTCTCTCTCTCTCTCTCTCTCTCTCTCTCTCTCTCTCTCTCTCTCTCTCTCCTCACTGTCAATCTCTCTCTCTTTAATCGCTATCAATCTCTCTATCCCTCTCTCTTTGCTCACTGTCAATCTCTCTCTCCCTCTCTCTCTCTCTCTCTCTTTGCTCACTGTCAATCTCTCTCTCCCTCTCTCTCTCTTTACTCACTGTCAATCTATCTCTCCTCTCTCTATCTTTGCTCACTGTCAATCTATCTCTCGTTAATCACTGTCAATCTCTAGCTCTCTCTCTATTCACTGTCGATATCTCTCTCCCTCTCTCTCTCTCTACTCACTGACAATCCCTCCCTCTCTCTCTCTCAATCTCTATCACATTCAAAATAGGCTTTATTGGCATGAAATATCATTGCCAAAGTACATTGCCAAAGTAAGTCCAACATACAAACAATAAAATATATAAGCAGGACCATATTGCTTGATGTCTGTCCTGAAGCCCTGGTGTGTGTGGGCAGAGCTTCAGAACCAGCTGGCAGAGGGGGGGGGGGGGGGGCTCTGAATGGCTTTGTAGTGGTAGGAGTGGGGGTCACTTGATTGGAGGTGTGTATCAAAATGTGATGGCTCGCATTTGAATTTTAATAATTAGAGGGTATTGGCCAAGTTCTGCCATGCATGCATTATTGGCCGTGTGTCTGTGAACTCTAAGTAGGTTTTTGCACAATTCTCCATGCAGGACTTCTAATGGATGTTTTTCCCATTTTGGGAAGTCTTGGTTAGTTAATGCAGGGGTTCCCAAACTTTTCAGGCCGCGACCCCCAAATAACGGTGTCAGAAAGCCGCGACTCCCACTATTATAGGAGGTAACATTTTTTTATTTTTTTTATAAATGTAAATGTATGGTTGAAACATGCAAACGGTCAAACGCACACACACTAATAAGCATTGGAGGCTTTTAACCAGGGCCGGACTGGGGAAATCATTCAGGCCAAGAAATATAGTGCAAAATATAGCCCCAGTCAGGCCACTTTTTAAGCAGGGGGTCTGGGGGTCCCCCACCAGGATTTTTTTTGTTACAAAGACTTAATTTCCTGCATTGTGGTGCAGGACTTTTTTTATTTGTACCCTTGCCAGTGTTTGTGATGGCATCACAAATTATTGTTAAAAAACAGGCTAGCATGTGTATGATTAGCAACAACACTGATTTAGATGGATTTTCAGTTTTTTTGTAATAATACAATCTTTTATTCAACTTCAGCCCTGACCACATATTCATTTTATAATTCTAACCATTGAAATGCCAATGTGTGTGATGGCATATATTTGCAATATATCAAATGCAAAGTAGATTTTTCTGGGGGGGATTATTACAGGCTAGCATGTGTCAATGATTAGCAACAACAGTTTTTTGTAAGGGTCCCGCCTCCACCAATCACATGCGGCTCCCTTTGTGTGTGTGTGTGAGAGCAGAGAGAGAGAGAGAGAGATAGTTCTCCAACTTGTGTGAGTTGCAGTGATCTCCTGGTTGTTCCCCACCTAAGTTATCTAACTATTGCGCTGCTGCAACTAGAAACACTGGCCTGGCCTGCTTCTAAGTTCAGTGGCCTGACTGCATACATTTTTTTATTTTTATTTTTTAAATCATCTGTTAATGGACCCCACACATAATGGACTGCCATATAATATTATTGGATTTATTACAGAATTTAGAATTTTGCGCCAGATCCTAATTGGGATGTCAATTGGAATTTTCCTTTTGATGCATACAAAATCCCTTCTTTCCGTCTCCTTCAGTTCATTCACAGCCATGTTGAAGTTACTATTATGATTTATATTCAATCCCAAATATGGGTAACTTTTTGTGTTTTCTAACATGTGTGTGCCTAATCGAAATGTATTTTGTGAGCTATGAGACGCATACATCATCTACACACACACACACACACACACACACACACACACACACACACACACACACACACACACACACACACACACACACACACACACACACACACACACACACACACACACACACACACACACACACACACACACACACACACACACACACACACACACACACACACACACACACACACACACACACACACACACACACCAATGATGATTTCTACTTTGCATCCACAGTGTTTCATTAATGTATCACCCTACCATAACATCCCCACAGTGTGTGGATAGTCTAGTATGCCTAATATTTTCCTTGGCCTGAAGCCTAGTAAGCCTAATATCTATCTTGGTCCGAAGCCTAGTAAGCCTGATTCATTCAATTAATTGGATATCTACAAATGGTCAATAAACTGGAACTTGACTAGAACTCCCCACATGGACTGTACCTGATTAGATAAATTACAATATAGTGGCTGAATGTTATCTACAGGCCTTTTAAACCCAGCCGCGTGCACATTATGGTTTCGTATCGCGGATATGTCAAAGGTTAGTCCGTAAAATGCAAGACATGGTCATAGAGGGTGTGTGAAAAGAAGGAAGAAAGTAGTAGAACACGCTCACCTCACTAGACTTGACACTGGGTGCTGTAACCTCTGATATCATACATAAAAAATAGGGAAACAAGTCCAGGCACGCACTCCAGGTTTTTCACATTTATTGGCAGCCTGAAATCATATGACGTTTCGGTGTGAACACACCTTCTTCAGGATGGCTTGCGAAGCCATTAGCCATTAGAATAACCATCCTGAAGAAGGTGTGTTCACACCGAAACGTCATATGATTTCAGGCTGCCAATAAATGTGAAAAACCTGGAGTGCGTGCCTGGACTTGTTTCCCTATTTTTTATGAAAAAAGTGAAGAGCATCATCATTGGGTAAAAGGACAGCGTTGGAGTGGAGCGCAGAGCTCGAAGGCCAGGGCTCGGAGAACCACAGCGATGTCAAGCCAAGGTGTTTATATACAGCCAGCGCTTTCAAGTGATACAGATGGTATCAAACACGCCGGTGGAGCCGCAGCCGGGCTCTTGAGGAGTGATCTAACTCGGAACATCCGCAGGCTCAACGCGCTATATTAGCTCGCCAAAGAAAGCATATGGCATGTGTGCCTTGTTTGTCAAGCGTCCTCCTCATAGGTACTGCAGCAGGGTAGCAGCGGATGTGACGTTCCTCTCGCGGCACTCGAGACGCACTCTAAACGCCACGCTTGAGGGCTTCTCTCCTTGGCACGTCGTTGATCAAGTGCTTCTACCTGCCGGCCCCCCCGGCTGCTGTATTTACAGTACAGGCCAAACCAACTGCCTGCCATGTGGCGATGGAGATGGTACACTGTCTCTTCTGAGGCCAACTGTTCAAGCAGCTTTTGTTTTTGTCCGTTAGCTTGGCTCTGTTCAATCTGTATCGGTTGGCAGCATGCAGGATGAATGGACCTCACTTTTTAATAATAATGAGCTATTTAAGATGTGATTGTTTAAATACATCTACTGCTACTACTGCTACTATTACTACTAGTACTACTACTACTACTATTACTATTATTATTACTACTATTACTACTATTATTATTACTACTACTACTATTACTATTATTATTACTACTATTACTACTATTATTATTACTACTACTACTATTACTACTACTACTACTACTATACTACTACTACTACTACTACTACTACTACTACTACTACTACTACTACTACTACTACTACTACTACTACTATTATTACTACTACTACTACTACTACTACTACTACTACTACTACTACTACTACTACTACTACTACTACTACTACTACTACTACTATTAATACTACTACTACTACTACTACTACTACTACTACTACTACTACTACTATTATTAATATTACTACTATTAATTACTACTACTATTACTATTATTATTATTATTATTATTATTATTATTATTATTATTATTATTATTATTATTATTATTATTATTATTATTATTATTATTATTATTATTATTATATTATTATTATTATTATTATTATTATTATTATTATTATTATTATTATTATTATTATTATTATTATTATTATTATTATTATTATTATTATTATTATTATTATTATTATTATTATTATTATTATTATTACTAGTACTACTATGTACTATGTACTAGTACTACTACTCCACAACACTGTTGGACTGTCGAGCCATGCACTACAGTGGTTCCAGTCCTACCTCTTAGGCAGGACAGAATATGTCTCACTGGGAGGACACAAGTCCAGGCTGCTCGAGGTCACCTGTGGTGTTCTGCAGGGGTCGGTTCTTGGTCCCATTCTATTCATCACCTACATGCTCCCCCTCGGTCGTGTCATTGGCAGACATGGAATGTCTTTCCACTGTTATGCCGATGACACACAACTCTACATAAAAACGGCCCCAAACCCCTCTGCAGCTCTGTCATGCCTCACCACCTGTCTTGGGGAGATAAAGGCATGGATGAACAGCAACTTCCTCCAACTAAACAGCAAGAAAACCGAGGCACTCCTAATTGGCACCCCTCACCAGGTTCAGTCTTCATCCATATCACATCTCACCTTTGACGGCCAGGTCATCCCCCTCTCCCCCTCAGTCACAAATCTGGGGGTTCGATTTGACCCCCACCTGACCTTCAACACCCACATAAAACACCTCTGCAAGACCTCATTCTATCACCTAAAAAACATATCAAAACTCTGTCCCATTCTAACCCTGTCAGATGCAGAGAAGCTTGTCTGTGCCTTTATCTCCTCAAGACTGGACTACTGTAACGGACTCTTCATCGGGATTCCTGGCAAGAGCATCCAAAAGCTGCAATACATCCAGAACAGCGCTGCCAGGATCCTGATGAAAGTCCGTAAACACGATCACATAACCCCCATCCTTCACTCACTACACTGGCTCCCCGTCTCATCCCGGATCAACTACAAAATCCTGACGATCACCCATAACTGCATAAACGGACACGCACCCCTCTACCTTCAGGAACTCATCACTCCACAATCCTTCACCCGCACCCTCAGATCCGCAGGTAGCCTGCTCCTTCAGGTCCCCAATACCCGGCTCTGCACCATGGGTGACCGAGCCTTCTGCACGGCTGCACCACGCCTGTGGAACAGCCTCCCCATCCAGCTGAGGGCACCACAGAGCCTGGACTCTTTCAAAGCAGGCCTGAAAACCTATCTGTTCAAAAAGGCCTTTGACTGTTAGCTTTTTATTTAAATTTTATTGCGCTTTGTTTTTAAATTGTCTGTTTATACTATGTTTTTAATTAACTATGTTCTATTTTTATTCTGTATTTTATTTTATTTGTTTTACTAATAACTATTTTATTCTATTTTTTTTAACTGTTTTAACCATGTAGTGTAGCACTTTGGGATCCCAGCGAACAAAAAGTGCATTACAAATCCAATCTATTATTATTATTATTATTATTATTATTATTATTATTATTATTATTATTATTATTATTATTATTATTATTATTATTATTATTATTATTATTATTATTATTATTATTATTATTATTATTATTATTATTATTATTATTATTATTATTATTATTATTATTATTATTATTATTATTATTATTATTATTATTATTATTATTATTATTATTATTATTATTATTATTATTATTATTATTATTATTATTATTATTATTATTATTATTATTATTATTATTATTATGGGTCTGGTGTTCACTATAGCTGTCCGGGTTATTTTAATGCATTGATGCATTTGTTTGTAAAAGAAAAATATATCGTATATATTATAATATATATATATATATATATATATATATATATATATATATATATATATATATATATATATATATATATATATATATACATTCTCTTGTGGCTGTGGGGGTGCTGAATGTCTTACAAAAAGGTGTTACAGCCACAGCCAGGGCCTTTCTCTCCCCCGTCTGTCAGCTGATGTCTTATGGGTCTCTTCCTGTTCCCGCCTCACCATCACTCTGCCTACCTGGGCCGGCCTGCACACCTGAGAACCATCACGTCATCACAGAGCCAGGATAAGGGGCCTGCACACCTGAGACTCATCACATCATCACAGAGCCAGGATAAGAGGCCTGCACACCTGAGAACCATCACATCATCACAGAGCCAGGATAAGAGGCCTGCACACCTGAGAACCATCACATCATCACAGAGCCAGGATAAGAGGCCTGCACACCTGAGAACCATCACATCATCACAGAGCCAGGATAAGAGGCCTGCACACCTGAGAACCATCACATCATCACAGAGCCAGGATAAGAGGCCTGCACACCTGAGAACCATCACGTCATCACAGAGCCAGGATAAGGGGCCTGCACACCTGAGAACCATCACATCATCACAGAGCCAGGATAAGAGGCCTGCACACCTGAGAACCATCACATCATCACAGAGCCAGGATAAGGGGCCTGCACACCTGAGAACCATCACGTCATCACAGAGCCAGGATAAGAGGCCTGCACACCTGAGAACCATCACATCATCACAGAGCCAGGATAAGAGGCCTGCACACCTGAGAACCATCACATCATCACAGAGCCAGGATAAGAGGCCTGCACACCTGAGAACCATCACGTCATCACAGAGCCAGGATAAGAGGCCTGCACACCTGAGAACCATCACGTCATCACAGAGCCAGGATAAGAGGCCTGCACACCTGAGAACCATCACGTCATCACAGAGCCAGGATAAGAGGCCTGCACACCTGAGACTCATCACATCATCACAGGGCCAGGATAAGAGGCCTGCACACCTGAGACTCATCACATCATCACAGAGCCAGGATAAGAGGCCTGCACACCTGAGAACCATCACGTCATCACAGAGCCAGGATAAGAGGCCTGCACACCTGAGACCCATCACATCATCACAGAGCCAGGATAAGAGGCCTGCACACCTGAGAACCATCACGTCATCACAGAGCCAGGATAAGAGGCCTGCACACCTGAGAACCATCACATCATCACAGAGCCAGGATAAGAGGCCTGCACACCTGAGAACCATCACGTCATCACAGAGCCAGGATAAGAGGCCTGCACACCTGAGACTCATCACATCATCACAGAGCCAGGATAAGAGGCCTGCACACCTGAGAACCATCACATCATCACAGAGCCAGGATAAGAGGCCTGCACACCTGAGAACCATCACATCATCACAGAGCCAGGATAAGAGGCCTGCACACCTGAGAACCATCACAGAGCCAGGATAAGAGGCCTAATGGAACGTAGACCAATCGCAGCCACTCTTATTGTCTGGGACCAAATACGGCCACGCCCCATTCCCAGTAAAAAGTGGGAATCTCTAGAATGTCTTTTGGGCGACGGTGTTTACGGAAGTGCTTCTCAAGGTGACACTACACAACACTTTCTGTTGTCAGTAGATGGCAGCATTGGTTTAAAATTAAAAGGTGAAAATGTTGAAAACTACAACAATACATTTCCCAAGAGCGTTAGCACAGGTCACAGGTCACTGGGACGAGTCTATTCTTTGATGCGATCTGAACAGCGGTAAACTATTAATGCGACGTCAGTACAGTGACCGCGAATGGTAAACTAATTATCTTAACAAAAGTGCATCATTAGCATTATGTTTGTTGTCTAAAACGGGAACATAATGGTACAATTTAAGATTTGAATGTTATCCGCATATAAAGGACAAACAAAACATTGTTAATTTGTAAGAAACCCCAATGAAAACGGCGCAGGGTAAGCAATATTCGCTATTGTTATGAAAATGTGATAGAATCCTATAAAAATGTGGACGCACTTGGTCACCGTGACGTTACACACCCGAGAACCATCACGTCATCACGGAGCCAGGATAAGAGGCCTGCACCCCTGCCACTCCTGGTCCGAGTGCTGTTTTTCGCCTCACGTGGTATTACGACTTTTCTCTGGACCTCTATACAATATATATATATATTTATAGTGTGATTTGTGAGCTCTGTAAGCTGCGTCATCCTAACCCCTGGTCTCTGATGTGCAGGACCTCACCCCTCCGGCCTCCACTCACCCACGGACCTCACCAGCCTGCACCCCCCTGGAACTACCACCTACCCACGTTGCCTGTTTGTCTCTCCTCTCGCTCCCTGCTCTTCATCACCAACCCCCTGCCCCTTGTCCTTCCCTGGCTTCATTAAACATCCTAAACCGCCTCATTCTCCTGTGCCTGTGTCCTGCCCTTGGGTTCTCTAGATACCCCCATAACAAAGGGAACATTGTATTTGGGCTATGGGTGTGCTAAATAGAATTGCATAGCTTCTCCATGCACATCCTCCGTTCCTTGGTGCTGAGCCAAACTGTAGAAACAGTAGTACATAAAACAAAGCGGGGCTCGAAACTCACTTTTGATGCTCCAAGGTGTTTTTAATTGTGACAAATAATAGCAGCAGATACAACGTACTTGAAAAAGACCCACAGGGTCGAAACGTTGTATCTGCTGCTATTATTTGTCACAATTAAAAACACCTTGGAGCATCGAAAGTGAGTTGCGAGCCCCGCTTTGTTTTATTCTCCAAATAAATATCATGATGTAGAGCTTTGGTATAAATATCAGGCTATTAATAATACTTTAATTTAATTGCGTTCATTGTGTGGGTGAATTGCCCTGGTAGCCTAAAGTTGCACTGTATCCAGTCTAGTGCAGGAGCCGCATGTTGGCAAGGCGACCTAATCGCTCACATGTCTGTCAAGTCTAGTCAAGAACAACTCTCTTGTGAGGCGATTTAACCCTTTCACTACCACACTATGGAATAATAATACAAACAATAGATCAAATTTCTATAGCGCCTTTCATGAAACCCAAGGTCACAACAAAAAATAGGGCTAGGGGGAAAAAGGGGGGGGGGGGGATGAGGGCAGGTAAGGGATAATGAACCTAATCTAATCTAAACTAACTAATGGGGAAAAGCCTTGGTGAAGAGGTGTGTTTTGAGAGCAGTTTTGAAGAAGACAACCGTCTGTAGTGTGGTAGTGAGATGGTTAACCTTCTGTAGTGTGGTTGTGAAAAGGGTTAACCATTTGTCGTGTGGCAGTGAAAAGGGGTAACCCTCTGTATTGTCAGTGACAGGGTTAACCATTGTGTTGGTAGTATGGTAGTGAAAGGGTTAAGGCGATCTACACCAGAGTTGATTAAATAAAGAGGCGGAACATCGTCAGAATGTCTCAGACTGATCTGAGAGATCAGCGCCATGGACTTCATTTTCAAGTAGATCTTCACATAATAATATAAGTCATCCTCTTTGCATATAGCTGATGCTTAAGTTATGTGTAAGTGTGTCCGTCCTCCTAAACCAGCTGTAAATTATGCTGAGCCTGTGATGAGACTAATTATGTTCAAGCATTACGTTTCAGTGCTGCCGTTTTGCGTGTGTGTTTTATGAGCAGAGGTCTGTACCAGAACCAACACTGTGTCCCCCTCCTCACACTGCTGCTCGCATGCTCACCTCCACCCGCCGCTCCGACCACATCACCCCCATCCTCCACCATCTCCACTGGCTCCCCATCATGGACAGGATTCAGTTCAAAGTTCTACTCATCACCTTCAAAGCACCTCAACAACCTGGCCCCCTCCTACCTCTCTGACCTCCTTCTCCACCACATGCCTACCCTCAACAACCTGGCCCCCTCCTACCTCTCTGACCTCCTTACATTTACATTTACATTTAGTCATTTAGCTGACGCTTTTATCCAAAGCGACTTACAAGTTCTGTACAACAAGCCATCAGGAAGGGCACAACTCTATCAGCTGAGCAACAATGTTCATCAAAGTGTTGAGTGCTACAGTGTAGGTTAGTTTATTAGGACAAGTGCATGACAGTACGGTTAGTTAGGGTTAGATTTTTTTATTGTTTTTTTTTTTGTTTTTTTTAATTCAGATAATGGTTGAAGAAGTGCGTCTTTAGTCGACGGCGAAAGATTGGACGTGATTCGGCTGTCCTAACTGGGGTGGGTAGTTCATTCCACCATTGTGGGGCAAGGACTGAGAATAGGCGACTTCTCTTTGATGACCCTCCTGGAGCTTGGATAGGAGTAGGTCTGAGGCGGCCAGAAGATGCAGAGCGTAGGGGTCTTGAGGGTGTGTAGTTAGAGACCATTGACCGGAGGTAGGCGGGAGCGGTTCCCTTTGCCGCACGGTATGCTAGGTCAAGGGCCTTGAAGCGGATTCGTGCAGCAATGGGGAGCCAGTGCAGGTCCCTAAGAAGTGGGGTGACATGGGCCGACTTCGGTAGGTTTGAGATCAGGCGGGCCGCTGCGTTCTGAATGAGTTGAAGAGGCTTAGTGGCAGTGGCCGGGAGGCCAGCGAGCAGTGCATTGCAGTAGTCGAGGCGGGAGATGACTGTTGATTGGACGAGGAGTTGGGTGGCTTCTTTTGTCAGGAAGGGGCGTATCCTTCTGACGTTGCTCAGGAGGAATCGGCAGGTTCTGGTCGTCGCTGCGATGTGAGCAGAGAAGTTCAACTGGTCGTCGAGGACAACACCAAGGTTCTTGGCGGTCGGGGACGCAGTCACAGCTGTATTCTCGACTGTGATTGAAAGGTCGGTTAGGGGGGAGGATTTGGCCGGCAGGTGGAGCAATTCTGTTTTGCTTAGGTTCAGTTTGAGGTGGTTGGACGTCATCCAGGCTGAGATGTCGGACAGACAGGCCGAGATCCGCTCAGAGACGTGGATATCTGAGGGAGGGAAGGAGAGGAAGAGTTGAGTATCGTCGGCATAACAATGGTAGGAGAAGCCATGAGACGTGATAATGTTACCCAGTGATTTAGTGTAGAGGGAGAAGAGAAGGGGTCCTAAAACCGAGCCCTGGGGGACACCCGTCCGCAGGGGGTGGGTGGCCGACAGGGTCCCTCTCCATGACACTTGGTAGGAGCGGTCATTGAGGTATGATGACAGCCATGTCAGCGCAGAGCCAGCCACTCCCATTCCTGCGAGGGCCGCAAGGAGGATCTGGTGGTTGACTGTGTCGAAGGCTGCAGATAGATCTAGGAGAATCAGGACAGAGGAGAGGCCTTTCGCTTTTGCTAAGTGAAGTGCCTCTGTGACCGCAATGAGGGCTGTCTCTGTGGAGTGACCAGTCCTGAAGCCTGACTGATTAGGGTCTAGGAGGTCATTCTGTAAGAGATAAGCAGTAAGTTGGTTGGATACAGCACGTTCAAGTGTTTTAGAAAGGAAGGAGAGAAGAGAGACAGGACGGTAGTTGCCTATGACGGTAGGGTTCAGGGTTGGTTTTTTTATGAGCGGCGTGACTCTGGCTTGTTTTAGGGAGGTGGGGACCACCCCCGAGTTGAGTGAGGAGTTGATGGTTGCAGTTAGGAATGGGAGGATGTCTGGTGCTATGGTCTGGAGGAGTGGGGAGGGTAGCTGGTCCAGCTGGCAAGTAGTCGGACGGTTTGACGTTACCAGTGTCAGGGTCTCTGCTTCTGTAATGGGAGAGAAAGATGACAGAGTGAAGGATGAGGTTCTCGATTCAGCATTTGGAATGGGTGGGGGTTGGGAGAAGGAGCTGCGGATGTTCTCCACTTTTTCCTCAAAGAAGATCGCAAAGTCTTCGGCAGAGAAAGATGAGGGAGGGGGGGGTGGGGGGGGAGTGAGGAGGGAGGACATGGTAGCATGCAGTTTGCGAAGATTCTTGGCAGAGGCCTCGATCCTATGGTGGAAGAAAGAAGCTTTGGCATTAGTGATGGTTTTGGAGAATGTTAACAAGAGGTTGTGATATGTGTTGATGTCAGCAGTGAGGCGTGACTTTCTATACTTCCTTTCAGCTGCTCTCAGGACCTGTCTTTGTTCTCTCACTGGATCTGTCAGCCATGGACTGGGTGGGGAACGGCGGGCAGGTTTCTCAACGAGGGGACAGAGCTTGTCGAAGGAGGTTGCAAGGGCTGAAAGGAGGGTGGAGGTTGCCATCTCTGTGGAGAGAGCAGAGAAGGTGTCACTCAAAGGTAGAGCGGATAGTATGTCAGAGGAGAGGGTGGAGGGGGATAGGGAGGGCAGGTTGCGTCTGAGTGAGACTGTTTGAGTTGGGGTGAAGACCTTTCGGTTAAGCATGAGAGTTAGTGAGAAGGATATGAAGGAATGGTCAGATACATGTAGGGGAGTTACCGTGGTGTTAATGATGCTGGAGTTACGGGAAAATATGAGATCCAAGGAGTTGCCTGCTTTGTGGGTGGGAGGCATGGCAGTGGGAGTCAGGTCAAACGATTGTAGGAGGGAGACTACTATGACTGACTGAGATGAGTCAGGCAGGTTGAAGTCGCCCAGTAGAAGGAGAGGGGTACCATCTTCCGGTAAGGAGCTAAGAAGCATGTCCAGCTCATCTGTGAAGTGATCGAGTGTACCTGGAGGGCGGTAGAGTGTAACAATGGTGAGATTGAAAGGATTAGAGACAGATACTGCATGATATTCGAGAGAGGAGAGTGACAGTTCTGGGAGTGGTGTTACGTTTGTAGCCCATGAAGGAGATGTCATGAGGGCAGTGCCTCCACCCCGTCTGGAAGGTCGAGGTGTGTGAGTGAAGTTATAGTTTGTAGATAATGCTGCAGGTGTTGATGAGTTATTGGGGGTTATCCAGGTCTCAGTTAGAGCCAGGAGCTGCAGATTTAGACTATGGGCGTAGGCAGTAATGAAGTCAGCTTCTCCACCACACGCCTGCCCTCAACAACCTGGCCCCCTCCTACCTCTCTGACCTCCTCCTCCACCACACGCCTGCCCTCAACAACCTGGCCCCCTCCTACCTCTCTGACCTCCTCCTCCACCACACGCCTGCCCTCAACAACCTGGCCCCCTCCTACCTCTCTGACCTCCTTCTCCACCACACACCTACCCTCAACAACCTGGCCCCCTCCTACCTCTCTGACCTCCTTCTCCACCACACGCCTGCCCTCAACAACCTGGCCCCCTCCTACCTCTCTGACCTCCTTCTCCACCACACGCCTGCCCTCAACAACCTGGCCCCCTCCTACCTCTCTGACCTCCTTCTCCACCACACGCCTGCCCTCAACAACCTGGCCCCCTCCTACCTCTCTGACCTCCTTCCTCACCACACGCCTGCCCTCAACAACCTGGCCCCCTCCTACCTCTCTGACCTCCTTCTCCACCACACGCCTGCCCTCAACAGCCTGGCCCCCTCCTACCTCTCTGACCTCCTTCTCCACCACACGCCTGCCCTCAACAACCTGGCCCCCTCCTACCTCTCTGACCTCCTTCTCCACCACACGCCTGCCCTCAACAACCTGGCCCCATCCTACCTCTCTGACCTCCTTCTCCACCACACACCTACCCGCTGCCTCAGGTCCGCAGACGCTAACCTCCTCCAACCCATCAGGACTAAGCTCCGGACCTGGGGGGCGACCGGGCCTTCGCTGCAGCTGCCCCCACCCTCTGGAACGCCCTTCACTACCATATCCGTCATGCAGCCACCCTCTCATCATTTAAAAAAGCCCTCAAAACCCACCTTTTTACCCTTGAACTCCTTCCTCTCTCACCTTTTTATATATTTTTTTAATTTATTTTCTCTACTAAAACTGTATTGTATTGTATTGTTTGTTTTGTAAAGTGTCTTTGAGCATTAGGAAAAGCGCTATATAAATCTGAGGTATTATTATTATTATTATTATTATTATTATTATTATTATTATTATTATTATTATTATTATTATTATTATTATTATTACAGCAGCAGAGCTATGTACCAGAACCAACACTGTGTGCCCCTCCTCACCTACAGCAGCAGCACAACCAAATAAAGTGTAAGGCTGAGACGATAGCCATTTGTGGGCTATCCCACTCTCCAGGTCATTTACAACAAGCGTTGCAGGGCCAAGGCTAAGAGAATAATCAAAGACTCTAGTCACCCAAACAACTGCCTCTTTAAACTGCTGCGGTCAGGCAAGTGCTACCGGAGTCTTATGGCCAGTACAGAGAGACTCAGAAGGAGCTTCTATCCCATCAGGATGCTCAATGACTCCATGTAACAACCCATCATCTACACTCATTGCACACACATCCACATGCACGCACACACACACACACACACACACACACACACACACACACACACACACACACACACACACACACACACACACACACACACACACACACACACACACACACACACACACACACACACACACACACACACACACACACACACACACACACACACACACACACACACACACACACACACACACACACACACACACACACTTTTAAACAAACACTCACCTTATTAACAACTCACTTTAGACACTTTAATCAATTTATTAAAGATATTTGCACTACATTCATACCTCATTTGCACCTTACCTAAAGTGTTGTACCTCACTGTTTACTCATTTTTACTCACTGTACTTAGATTGTACTTAGGCTGTACATTAGATTGTATATTGTATTGTATATTCCTCCTTTACTTACTTTTTTTTTTACTGTATGAAGCACACTCTCAGGGGCTCATACAGAACCGAGCATTTCACCGTAAAGTATTTTATTGTGACAACTAATAAACAAACTTGAACTTGATTTGGAAGAATCGATAAATCGGGACAAAATTATCGATAAATATATAAAAAAGAAATTAGTTTAAAATACTTTTTTTCTTAAAAAAGAAAAAAAAATATTCAACGTTAGTTTGTGTGTGTGTGTGTCACATGCACTCACTGTAGTTTTTGCGATGCTGTAGTTGGCCCACGACACACACAAATCTTTTAAGAAAAAAGTATTTTAACCTTTTTTAATTTTAAAATTTTTTTGACGCTACTTATCGGTTTCACGCAGTTATCGATAATTATCAATAAATCCATAAGTGGTCTCAGCCGTAAAACTCTCAGGTCAAATGACACAATAAGGGAACCCAGTAAGCTGGCTAAATTAAACTAGTTACAGATGGGTTCCAGACAGTGGAGACAAATTCCTCATGGCCTTGATCTTACCTGATCTGATGAATGGCATGTCGATATATAACCAAAATCAATATGTCACTATCAAGAGATGTTGTCAACAAGGCGCCTGATGATATCAATATGATATTTCACGAGGCAGCGTTTAAAGCTGACCTTGTAAAACAGAGGCCTGTTAAAAAGGCAAATCGCTGACAGACGGTTTGGTCAGGAATGCAAGACCATCAGAAAAGACCTGAGAAAAATGGCAAATGAAAGGAATCGCCAACCAAACAACACAGACTTAGGCATTAGGTACAATTACATCTTAAGCCGATACAAACATACAATTAGGACCAAAGCACAAATGATACCCACATGAAACTGAAGATATTGAGAATACCATTAATAAAAAATAAAGTATGGGATATGTGGAACAACTTCAACAGAATGTACTCACACACACTTTACCTATCCAAAATGACATTTGGAGAACCCTTTTGAAAACATTTACAAAGACATAACAATCAGATCGTTATGAAAAAAAAACTGCAAACAGTAGAAGAAACACCAAAGGCGACCAAATCCCCCTTGACTTTCCAATTACCTGGGAAGAATTGGCCACACGGACACAATCTCTCAAGCCAATTATGGTTATATATCGACATGCCATTCATCAGATCAGGTAAGTTCAAGGCCATGATGAATTTGTCTCCACTGTCTGGACCCCATTTGTAAGTAGTTACATTTTTATTAAAGAGTTTAAGGCTGAGACCACTTATCAATGTATTGATAATTATCGATAACTGCGTGAAATCGCAAAAAAAATATTGCATGTCAAAAGAAATTAAGAAATAAGGTTAAAATACTTTTTTCGAATTGCTCCCGATGAACAAAAATCGCTATATAAATGCAGCCATTTACCATTTATTTATTTCTTGTAATATTTGATAGTGTAGTCCAGTCCCTTGTGCTTTATAGTAGTGAAGTATGGGGTCCAATCAGTCATCATACAGTAGCTACACCCATTGGGACAAACCTTCAGCAGAATCTTTTCATGCAGGACCTTGCAGATACATTTCACACATACATAGAAAAACACCAGCAGAAGTATGTAGAGCAGAATCAGGCAGACGCCCACAGATAATGAACATTCAAATGTGATCACTCACGTGTGTTAATCACCTTACATCCAGCCCCCTAGACACCCTCCGTTCCAAAGCCCTCCAAACCCAAGAGCTGAGCCCAGAAAAGAGTGTTTTTACAACAGATTGTAGAGCCGTCTGCCAACAAAGATATTGTTTCATCAGAGAACAAATGTATTCACAAAGTGGTGGATCATTCAATGTTATATTGAAGACTCCAGTGTATGGTGTACAGTGTACAGTAAGTACTTACTTATGATTACTTTCCCTAGCAATTTTTTTTGCTTCGCTATGTGCGTAACTGCGTTCGTTATACAACCTGCCTGTGTTCATGTTAATGTTACAAGTGTAACACATTGTTGTTCCACCGGGAAAAAGGCTG
>NW_028172635.1:5000-17022 GCF_963971535.1 Notolepis coatsorum
TATAGAGGGGCATACGCAGCAAGCAGGCCGTTAATGTCAGCATGTCCAATGGAAAATCCATAGTTTCATTACAGGCCCGGTCTTGTGAATGGGGCCGGCAGGCGACTGGGGCTCCATCATAGCCCCGACGGGAGCCAAAATGGCTGCATTAGAGGTGCAGCGGAGTGAGGAGGACAGAGGGGCAGGGTCAAGGCCACCACTGGGAGCAAGAGGGAGTTCTAGAGAGTGGGGGATGAGTGTGTGTGTTCATGCGTTTACAGTAACTGCCACAGCTGCTGCTGTGTCCCTCTCACCTATTGAGCACATCTGCTAGACGTGTGTGTGTGTGTGTGTGTGTGTGTGTGTGTGTGTGTGTGTGTGTGTGTGTGTGTGTGTGTGTGTGTGTGTGTGTGTGTGTGTGTGTGTGTGTGTGTGTGTGTGTGTGTGTGTGTGTGTGTGTGTGTGTGTGTGTGTGTGTGTGTGTGTGTGTGTGTGTGTGTGTGTGTGTGTGTGTGTGTGTGTGTGTGTGTGTGTGTGTGTGTGTGTGTGTGTGTGTGTGTGTGTGTGTGAAAATCATCTATCAGGAGAATAGGTGAAGCTCTAGACCACAAAAATTACTGTGGTACCACAAAGAGCCACACCATATACCAGCGTTTCTCACGGCACCCTTCATGTGTTTATACAGTAGGTCTCACCCTCTGGCCTCTGAAGTTGCTAATGTCTTTTTTATTTGGGCCTCACAGGGTTAAAAGTACCCTGTGAGACCCACGGTTGCAAAATTACAAAATCACTTTTAGCCATTTAAAAAAATAATGTTTATTTAAAAAATGTTAAGCACATATATAGTCAATTGGTCCTGTTGTTCAGCCTCACAATGCTATTTGATAGTAAATGTGTTTATATGTCCCACCCTCTGGCCTCTGAAGTTGCTAATGTCTTTTTAATTTGGGCCTCACAGGGTTAACCTCTGAAGCCCGAGATATACAGTAAAAGTGTATATATTCAGCATTACGTTTGTTTACCAATTATTTTAACTGTTATTAGTGAAATATAAGATTATAGAAATCTCAGGGCATTGAGTCGGAAACCGGCGCATATTGACAGGAGGAAGTGGCACAGCCAAAAGTGAGTGTAGTCTTTTGAAGGAAGAGACTCAGGGCTTTCGAATTTAGAAAAACTACCCTACCCAGCTCACACCAGCCCCTGTCAATCATCTGACTTCTGGATTTACTTTTTTATTTCTCTTATTTTTTGGGATTATCTCCCACTAACCTGAATGTTATTGCCATAAAACAGAATGCAGTTAGTTTCTCTACCTTTCTGTGAACGTCTTGCAAAAAACGGTGTTGCAATACGATGAAAAATGGTGGAGAAATGTACATTATAAAGAAATATGGCAGAATTCAGTACTGTATCTACAAAACCTTCTGTTTAATCATCTTCCCTTTATTCATTTGCTTAGATTTTTCAGGTCTGGTAAATTTTAGCATGGTGTTATTCACAGTCAAAGATAATTATTTTTTTTTTTAAATAGAATTGATATTCTCCTTTGGTTCATTACAATTTACTCAAGCCTAGTAACAGACACACTATTTCTGACACTGATCCATATATGTCCTTAGATTCAGATACCAAGAACATGCAAATGGACCATTTAAAAAAAAATTGTAAATGTTTATTCTACGTCCTTATGGAATGAGTGACATAAAAAAAAGAAAGTTACAAAAAATATATATATAATTTTCTATTTTTATTTTTTTATGGATGGAAGAGCCGCACATTGACGGGCAAAGAGCCGCATGCGGCACACGAGCCGCGGGTTGGCCACCCCTGCTCTAGACTGACACCTGATCACTTCTTGTGACATAACACACAGGAAGTTCACCATTGAAGCTGACACCCTGTCAGACCCACAGGGACTTTTCCTTTACTTCCACTGGTTACAGTAGCCTCTGTGACCCCTCTGTGACCCCTCTGTGACTCCTCAAGACACTGACGCTCCAATCAGGTGTTTTATTTGGATAGGCTCCAATGAGGATCTGTGTTTTATCTGAAGGAAGCTCCAATCAGGATCTGTGTTTTATCTGAAGGAAGCTCCAATCAGGATCTGTGTTTTATCTGAAGGAAGGCTCTAATCAGGATCTGTGTTTTATCTGAAGGAAGGCTCCAATGAGGATCTGTGTTTTATCTGAAGGAAGGCTCTAATCAGGATCTGTGTTTTATCTGAAGGAAGCTCCAATCAGGATCTGTGTTTTATCTGAAGGAAGCTCCAATCAGGATCTGTGTTTTATCTGAAGGAAGCTCCAATCAGGATCTGTGTTTTATCTGAAGGAAGCTCCAATCAGGATCTGTGTTTTATCTGAAGGAAGCTCCAATCAGGATCTGTGTTTTATCTGAAGGAAGGCTCCAATCAGGATCTGTTTTATCTGAAGGAAGCTCCAATCAGGATCTGTGTTTTATCTGAAGGAAGGCTCCAATGAGGATCTGTGTTTCATCTGAAGGAAGGCTCCAATCAGGATCTGTGTTTTATCTGAAGGAAGGCTCCAATCAGGATCTGTGTTTTATCTGAAGGAAGGCTCCAATCAGGATCTGTGTTTTATCTGAAGGAAGCTCCAATCAGGATCTGTGTTTTATCTGAAGGAAGGCTCCAATCAGGATCTGTGTTTTATCTGAAGGAAGCTCCAATCAGGATCTGTGTTTTATCTGAAGGAAGGCTCCAATGAGGATCTGTGTTTCATCTGAAGGAAGGCTCCAATCAGGATCTGTGTTTTATCTGAAGGAAGGCTCCAATGAGGATCTGTGTTTCATCTGAAGGAAGGCTCCAATCAGGATCTGTGTTTCATCTGAAGGAAGCTCCAATCAGGATCTGTGTTTTATCTGAAGGAAGGCTCCAATGAGGACCTGTGTTTTATCTGAAGGAAGGCTCCAATGAGGACCTGTGTTTTATCTGAAAGGCCCCAATCAGGGTCTGGATTTTAATTGTCAGGTGATTTCTTTCGTTCAACTGAGGTTTTGCTGCAAGGTCAGAGATCCACCTTTCAAGAAAAAATAAATACAATTATTTGAACACCTTCATGTCTACATTTTCACGAATTTTGTCTTGAATTCTAGAGATCGAAAGAGTTTGAAATGGTTTCGTTTTGCCTCCAAAAGTGCTGCCATTTCCAACGATAATATTAACATTGATTTAAGCATCTTGAACTGAAACCAGTGAAACCAACATGCACAGATCTCACAAGGGACGGCTCATCTTCCCTCATGCACTTGGACCCATGCGACTGTGTTCCATCAGTGGAAACCGGTCTCCAGTGGTCAAGGCATGGAGTCACTTAGTGTTATTGGCACGTTGCTGTGATGATGGCGTCCCTCTAGGAGGCCGTATGGGCTTCGGGTTAGAGACTTACGGGAAACTTGAGCCTGGTGTTGGGTTCTATAGGTGATTGAGTTAAGAGGCAGGCTTTAAAGGAATTAGCTTTCGATTGGACTCCTTGATTAAGAGGGAGTGTGTGTGATTGCTAGTGAGCTCCGAGGCCCAGGTGAGACCACCCCACAGCTGGACGGAGACGTTACTTAATTCTACCCGTTCGTCTTTAGATCAGTGTGGCCAGTCCATCCTTTCATTCATCCATCCCTCCATCCATCCGATGTAGATCCATATGACCTGTCCATCTGTCCATTTATGCAATTGTTTCTTTTTTCAATCATTCGTTCTGTCCATCCGCCCGTCTTTCCATTCAATCCACTCTTCCATTCATCCATCCATCCATCCACCCATCCATCCATCCACCCATCTATCCTTCCACCCATCCACCCATCTACCCATTCAATCCACTCTTCCATCCACCCATCTATCCCTCCATCCACCCATCCATCCTTCCATCCATCCAAGTCACCAGTTAATTGAGTGATATAGTTTAGTCGCCCTCATCAGTCCATGTAACTATCTAAATGACATAACAACAGTACATAGAAAACAAGCCAACTCCTCAGAGAGAGAGAGAGGCCACGATGGTATTAAGGGAGGAGAGAGGAGGAGAGGAATGAGAGGAGAGACGGATGAGAGGAGAAGCAACACACACTCTTAATCATAGTGATTGCTCTGGGCCTTGGCTCCAGCCTTTGCATCATCTCTCTAATGCATTGGCCCTGCGTCACTCTGGGAGGGAGTGTGTGCGTGTGTGTGCGTGGAGGAGGGTGGTTAAGGACTTAGGGTCCACAGCTGATTGGCACAGACCACGAAAGGCATGTCTTCATTTTACACTACCTGTGTGTGTGTGTGTGTGTCTGTGTGGGTGTGTGTGTTCTGACTTATACCTAATCATGCCTGGATTAACAAAATGGGCAACTGGGCAACTGCCAGGGGGCACCAAGACTCCCAGGGCAACGAGCAAACTATGTTTATTTAAATGTTATTATTATTTGTATAGTATACTATATATATATATATATCTATATATAATTATTTTTTTATATATATTTGTTTTTCTTTTTAATAATAAATGTAATTGCAATAATACAGTGCACACGTTTGTGACAACAGTGATGTCTTGTTTTTTTTATTTACTCCGTTTATTTGATCAGGGACAGTGCATTATACATATCAATCAACAGTTAAACATTTATAAATGAATACAAATGAAAAACTGGAAATATGCCAACATTAGCAGGGTTGCTAGTTTTCAGCGGTTGTCTCTGGGCTAGACGTTAAAGCCAGAAAAGAAACAGAAAAATAGAAAGACATTAAAACTAATATAAAAACTATTTAAAACCTATTCGGTACATTCACTCACTAGACATTCATGCATCTATCAGATCATGCGACTCACAATGTGCCTGTGGTGCCTGCGCTGCGTCTGTGCAGTCCTGGTCCGTGGAAGCAGCAGGACACCCACGTACCCCCCCCCCCCCCCCCCCCAGGCCCCGCCAACAGAACAGAGCACGATGAAGCGGCAGCAATTTGATATTTATTTCATAGGCTACATTATAGCCTATAATGTTGAGCCACCAGAACAAATCATTCAGACTTTCACGGTTAGTAGTGTCATTATCAAATGGTTTTATGCAAATTTGTGTATTTCATAAGGCTATGTGTGTGTGTGTGTGCAGGGGTGTGCACTGACAATTTGGGGGGGGCCAGGGGCTCAAGCTACAAAAAGGGCACCCACCAACACCCAGTGTTCATATTTGACAAAATATTAATAAAATGTTTTGGATGGGCAAAAGGGCAGGGGCTCAAGCCCCCCTTCGGCCCTATCTGTGCACACCACTGTGTGTGTGTGGGTGTGTGTGTGCACGCGTGTGCTGTCCGCTCTCCATGCTTCTAAAATGAGTAGTAAGTGCTATTAGTGTCGCCATCTACAGGTTGAAAGTGACATGTTTGAGTGCGTTTTGGGGGAGTTTCATGTTCTCCTTTTCTCTGTAGATTATAGCAGATGTAAGCCTATATATCCTACTTATGTACCGACATTAAAAGTATAAACTTAGACACTTTGCACTGGGAGCAAGTGAGTGAAAATAAACGCACTTCATGGGGTAAGTGGTGGCATGTCGGTGGCATGTCGGTGGGGCACTTCATGGGTTAAGTGGTGGCATGTCGGTGGCATGTCTGTGGGGCACTTCATGGGTTAAGTGGTGGCATGTCGGTGGGGCACTTCATGGGGTAAGCGGTGGCATGTCGGTGGCATGTCGGTGGGGCACTTCATGGGGTAAGCAGTGGCATGTCGGTGGGGCACTTCATGGGGTAAGCGGTGGCATGGCGGTGGCATGTCGGTGGGGCACTTCATGGGGTAAGCGGTGGCATGTCGGTGGCATGTCGGTGGGGCACTTCATGGGGTAAGCAGTGGCATGTCGGTGGGGCACTTCATGGGGTAAGCGGTGGCATGGCGGTGGCATGTTGGTGGGGCACTTCATGGGGTAAGCGGTGGCATGTCGTGGCTTAAAGGAACACGCCAGCATTATGGGAAATGTGCTTACCGTCTTCTCCAGAGTGGGATAAGAAGCCCTTGTCTGACTCTGTTCATAGTGGGATGGTTTTCTTAGGGACAGCTGACAGCCTGTACTCTGTAAATACTGTGAGATATCAGCAGTCGCCTGATATGAACAATAAAGTTTTTCTTGCTGACATGCGTTGACACAGATAGTTTAGATAGTGCTGACTAAACTGGCTACATCATTCCTCCCTAACCATCCCCTACAGACACACACACACGCACACCATGACTTCCTCTCCTCTGAGAGAGCGATGGAGCCAGAAGCAATGCAAATTGGGTAAAACGTTCCGGAAAGTGGCTCTCCCCACTGGGACCACTCCACTCCACCTCTCCTCTGTTAGCTGTGTGTGTGTGTGTGTGTGTGTGTGTGTGTGTGTGTGTGTGTGTGTGTGTGTGTGTGTGTGTGTGTGTGTGTGTGTGTGTGTGTGTGTGTGTGTGTGTGTGTGTGTGTGTGTGTGTGTGTGTGTGTGTGTGTGTGTGTGTGTGTGTGTGTGTGTGTGTGTGTGTGTGTGTGTGTGTGTGTGTGTGTGTGTGTGTGTGTGTGTGTGTGTGTGTGTGTGTGTGTGTGTGTGTGTGTGTGTGTGTGTGTGTGTGTGTGTGTGTGTGTGTGTGTGTGTGTGTGTGTGTGTGTGTGTGTGTGTGTGTGTGTGTGTGTGTGTGTGTGTGTGTGTGTGTGTGTGTGTGTGTGTGTGTGTGTGTGTGTGTGTGTGTGTGTGTGTGTGTGTGTGTGTGTGTGTGTGTGTGTGTGTGTGTGTGTGTGTGTGTGTGTGAGAGAGAGAGAAAACTTGAATTGCTGTGTGGGCATGGCTGTGTGCATGATTGAATGTGCATGTGTCTTGGCGTGTGTGTTCATGTATGTGTGTTCATATTTCACATATCCCCCCCGATATGTCCCCACAAGGTGAGGACACCTTCAGACGCAAATTAAATATCGAATTGAAAGGGGTATGGTCGGATGCTGAGGGGCGCATAACTATAGCTAGGATTATACACAATAACAGGAAAATTGCATTGGCAGCGGTATATGCCCCGAATTTGTACGAAGTGGGTTTCTTCACTTCACTAACAGGAGAAATGTTAAACCATCCCGAGTACTCATATATAATAGGTGCGGATTTTAATGCCATTTGGAACCCAAGGATGGACAAAACTTACCTTTCCTTCTCCAGCGAACAAAAGAATTCATCTAAAGCATTAAAAGATTGGTCGAAATCAACAGGAGTAACTGATTTATGGCGTTCACTTAACCCCATGACCCGCAAGTACTCCTGTCGTTCGGCGAGACACAACACACTATCCAGAATTGATTACGTCTTTGCATCCCCGAGAATATTTGATAAATATGAAGTGGAAATGACACCCAATGCGCTATCAGATCACTGCTACTTAATCCTGAAAGCAACATTTGGTACACTATCTACCCGGGCCCCAAGATGGCGTTTTAATTCGATGCTGCTTAACAACAAGGAATTCATTACACAAATTAAAGAAGCTCTCACAGTATTCCTACAAGATAATGCTAACTCGGTGCAAGATCCCAGAATATTATGGATGTCGGTAAAGAATATGATCAAGGATTTCTCGGATAGATTTACCTCCATATTGCGCAAAAATCAAAACACAAAACTGTCTGAAATGGAAACGCTTTACTCAACGCTTTTTAATTCTTTAAAATACAACAACTCTACTAGACTAGATAACCAAGTTAACATTCTAAAGACAGAGATCAAAGCAATGTACAGACAAAAATCGGAATTGCAAATACGCAGCACTAGACAACAGCAGTACTTCCAAGGTTCTAAACCTAGTCACCTATTAGCCATGCGACTAAGAATTAATGCAAAATTTGCAGATATAACTGCCATTAGGAAACAACAAGCTCTAGTAACAGAACCCAAAATAATAAACGATACATTCAAAGAATTCTACTCCGATTTATATAACTCAGAAACGACCTTTGATCAAGACAAATTAGACACATATCTTAATCAAATTACTCTCCCTAAACTTACGGATGAAGACGCTAAACAGTTAGAAGTACCGATCACATTAGAAGAACTCAAGAAGGCCATATCCGGAATGAAAAACGGCAAAGCTCCGGGAATTGACGGTATCCCATCAGAAATGTACATTTCTTGCTGGGACATATTTGGACCCTTATTACTAAATATGATCTTATACTCAGTCAAAGAGGGAAGCTTCATTGAACACCAAAATACCGCACTCATTTCAGTTCTTCACAAAAAAGACAAAGACCCCACTGAATGCGGTAGTTACCGTCCTTTAAGCCTCCTCGGAACCGATGTCAAACTGTACTCTAAGATATTAGCCATCAGATTGCAAAAGCATATGACGTCTTTAGTTCATCCGGACCAAACAGGCTTCATAAAAGGTCGCCTGATCAATGATAACATAAGGCGAATACTGCACGTACTAGATACAGACAAAGAGGACATCACACCTAAGGCGATACTATCCCTGGATGCTATGAAAGCATTTGACAGGTTGGAATGGTCGTTTCTATGGGCAGTATTGGAAAGGATGGGGTTAGGAAAAGGTTTCATTGATATGATTAAAGTACTATACAAGGACCCATCGGCCAGGATTACAACAGGCACATTCATCTCCGATATCTTTCCGGTATCACGCTCAGCCAGACAAGGTTGCCCTCTTAGTCCCGGACTATTCGATCTATCATTAGAACCTTTAGCACAATTTATAAGACAATCCCAACACATAGAACCAATAGTAATCAAGGGCACACATCATAAAATTAGTTTATATGCGGACGACGTAATATTGTTCATGCAAAACCCCAACAACACATTGCCGCTTATACTCAAGTTGATAGAGAACTTTGGTGATTTATCGGGATTTAAAATAAATTGGCCTAAGTCGGCTTTTCTTCCTCTTAACACCAGTGCAAAAAAAGAGACAACCCTCCCAGGTGCGATACCCATGGTCAAACATTTCAGATGCTTGGGTGTGGAAATATTTCCCACCATAAGACAAACGGTGAAGCACAATTACACAAAAATACAGAACAAAATCAAGGACGACCTGGACAGGTGGGCAAAACTTAAAAACTCAGTACAGGCAAGGGTATCAATAGTTAAGATGGATGTATTACCAAGAATCAATTTCTTCAGCTCAATGCTTCCGTTACCTCCTCCAGAGGGCTACTGGAAAAGATTACAAACCTCCACATACAAATTTATTTGGAATAACAAACCACCTCGCATAAAAAGATCCACCGCACAAAGAAATAAAGCAGACGGTGGCATGGCAGTCCCAGATTTTTTACAATATTTTAATGCCTTCACATTAAGACCATTGAAGAAGATATGGTTTGACCCCGAGGCTTTGGTATCTTGGAGAAAATTAGAAGAAAACATAGTAGCCCCACAGAGATTGAAAGACATAGCATACACTAAACTTTCAATCAAGCATTGTGAGCGAGAATTTGGCCCAATAATAACCCATGCAATCAGGACATGGCGGGAAACACAAAGGAAATTTCCTAACCCTCAAGTATGGCATAATCACACTCCCATATTCAATAACAATGCTCTCTTAATGGGAAAACGACCTATAAGATTCCCTATATGGGAAGAAAGAGGCATACACTCATTAGGGGATATTTTTAATAACAAGGGCCTCTGTAGTTATGTCGAAATATGCATAAAGTTTAACCTCACCGAGTCCACATGGCTTTTTTACATACAGTTACGACTTTGTATGAGATCTCACGGTGTTCCATTACACATACCAATTGAACACCACAGATACCACAAATTTTTCTATGAAAGAGATACATTGGGAGGTTTTGTATCAGGTTTTTATTACCAATTACTAACGTCCTCATATGAAACCCTTCAACTAGACAATGTCTGGAGGAGGGATATACCAGACCTGGAAAATGACTTTGATTGGCAAGGAGCCTGGGCAAATGTCCGACTTACATCAAGGAACCCGGATCATCAACAAATCAATCTGAACTATATTCACAGGACATACTTGACTCCTATAAGGCTGTGCAAAATGGGGCTTATACAAGACTCCAAATGCTCCCAATGTACAAATGGGGACGAAGGAACATTTATGCACATGTATTGGGACTGCCCACCAGTTAAGGCATTCTGGAAAGATGTGTCCCAACAATTATCAATACTCGTATTTTGGAATATACCTGTACACCCCGCGGTATTGCTATTGAATGATGTTTTTGAGTTTGCAGTGAATCCACAACTAAAAAGATTGGTTTTATCGGGTATCACAGTAGCTAAAAAACTGATCGCATCACGTTGGTTTCAACCGGAAAAAATGTGCCGGAAAGTGTGGTTTCTTACATATCTCGATGTGATATATCAAGAAATATCTACAGCAAGAATTCTGGGGCTCAATGAATCAAAAATGTCAATGTGGTTAGAAGTGGTGGAGAGAATAAAAGCTAGCCTATAATGGTGATGTCTGGTTAGGAGTGAGGGATAATGGTGGTACTATCCAAGAGGGGGTCCGGGAGGGGGGGGTTTGAGCTGGAGCATATGTGTGTAGGGTTTTAGAAAATAGGTATTAGGGGTATATTATATACTAACATTTATATAATTGTAACTTCGCTGGATATACACTGTATACGGTTAAAATGTTATTATTGACTATTTTTGTTTTATCCTGTTTCTGTACTTGCATATATTTTAACCACCTTTACTGAAAGTTTCATTATACATTGTGTGTTGAGTACTGACTTTTAATAAGTTTTGTTTTGCAATAATAAAAAAAAAAAAAAAAAAAAAAAAAAAAAAAAAAGGTGAGGACACCTTGGCCGGCCTTCCTCACATTAACACATCCAGCGCCAAAAACGCTGTCCAGCGTTATTGGCCGCCATTCGTTGTCTGCCAGGATCGCTGTACAGCATTTTTTAGATCAATATTTAATTTTTTCGCCATGGCATTCATAATTCATATACCCACCCCCGGTCCTGCAGCTGGTCCTTAGATGTGACTGCAACGACGGCTCAATACCGCCGACTGGTGGATGGTCGGGCGAGCTACACTCGCCAACAGGATGTGCCATCAGTGCATCGATGAAAATCATCCGGCAGTCACATCTCGTTACGGGACTCCCGACAGACACTATGTACATAATGGATCGCTTTCTAAACGTAATAATCGATATGATTTCGGCGTTTATTGCGCCATACAAATCTGAAATGGACCTAGGCGATCGGCGTTGTATAATTGGGATCTTTCACCGCCAGTCTCATTGGTAAGAGGAATATAACGTTATTTTCAACCCGATTGTGCATTTCCTTGTTTGCAAACCATCTGATCAATATATCCACCCAACCTACATAAAGCAGTTACTGATGATCGGGGAATTATAAACGACCCCCTCCCCCCTTTCCTCCGCGCATGATGAGGCATAATGTATACCAATCATATACATTTGAGTTTTTTGGTGTAGCGTGTATGGGGGGGAAACGGCAATCGATAATCTATATAATGCGTTTGGGTCTATAACTAGCGTTTTTGGAATTACAGCAGAAAAAAAGATTAAAAACATACTTATATTCTAGAAGGTATTAACACAACAATGTATGAATGAAAAAGTATAACGTTCCCACATCCTGAACGATAGATAATCGATGTTGAATGGGCCATAGTAATGTCAATATAGCAATACAATTTAAAAAGTTATAGCCCTGCAAAGAAGGTAAACATCTCCATAGGCTTACAGCGCTGGCAGAGAGGGGCATTAGATGGGCATAACCCCCGGCGGGCAATGTGTTAATATAGGCTAGGCCGTTTCATGGGTAGAGGTTAGCATTATGGTTAGGGTTAGGTTAGGGTTAAGGTTATTAGGGGCTATGGAATTAATATAGTCAATGACATGTAGTTAATAGTCCTCACAAATATTGTGATCCAATAATGTGTGTGTGTGTGTGTGTGTGTGTGTGTGTGTGTGTGTGTGTGTGTGTGTGTGTGTGTGTGTGTGTGTGTGTGTGCATCTGGGAGTGTGTGTGTGTGTGCTCCTGTGGTGCTCCCCTCATCTCC
>NW_028172634.1:0-2000 GCF_963971535.1 Notolepis coatsorum
ATAGAAGACAATCTTTATTTTTCGGGGTCTAGACTTTTGAATGTCATTATAGCAGTGTTGTAGTCGAGTCACTTATGAATTTATGAATGTGTACTTATGCACGCTATAGAGTCGGGCTGAAAAATCGATTCTCTCATTTCCTCATCAGCGATCACAGCCACACACACACACACACACACACACACACACACACACACACGCACAGGGCAAAAGCTTATATCTCTGTGAAACCAGGTCTGATTATCCTAAGACTGGTAAAATAGATTCCTTACCTGAGATCAGATGTTATCCAAAAAGATTATTCCAATTCCTGATCGCCATTCCAAATATCGATCACGCTTATTGATTACAGTGTTGAGTCCTGTAAATACATAATCCACGCGTTTCCCGAGCACAATCGATCCTTCAGATGCCTTGAGGGTAAATAAAATGAGGGGAAACTAACCACTCCCCCTGCATAATCTGAACTAATGGGGTGCAGTACCACAGGGAGAGACGATAGGGGCGGTATCTTCCCAATTGAGCTCAGAGAGACTCTGCAGCACTAACCCGAGGCTCGATTGATGAAATATGAATTCAAATCGCCAATACAAAGAAATACGGCAAACAAACGATATATGTCGTTGGTGGGCACTCAACTGGCGGCATGAACTAAAGACTTATAGCGTTGGTACACATTCATCCCCAGAATGCTCAGTCCAGTGAACGTGTTCGGTGATTCCCACGTCTCTGAGGCGAGAGCACACCCCAGACTAGCGGGGGCCCTCCGACGTCTACTCTTACAACCAGGCACTGCCGCTGCAAGCAGCCATTCCTCTCTACCTGCGGATCTAAGGCACATACTGTAGAGAGAGGGGTGCTCTCTCTCTCTCTCTCTCTCTGTCTCTCTCTCTCTCTCTCTCTCTCTCTCTCTCTCTCTCTCTCTCTCTCTCTCTCTCTCTCTCTCTCTCTCTCTCTCTCTCTCTCTCTCTCTCTCTCTCTCTCATCTCCTGCTAGGGAGATGGATGGATATCTTCACTCTGATGGGACAGAAGACAGAGCTCTGAGAACAGACAGATGGGTGTGGAGCGACACAGCCGGCTGGAGGGATGACTTGATAAAGTGGGTGGCAGGGGAGGGAGACGAGGCGCTCAGCCCCGAGAAGCTCTCACGTCAGGGGCTGGAGCTCCCGCTGGTAGGGGCTGGGGAAGTGTAAAAGCTATCTCTCCATAATGAACAACGGAGGCCTCACCACATATAACTATATCTACCTTTGAAGGCCCAATCCGTCATGCAGGCGACTCAGTTAGGTGCAGTACGCTCCATCTTATCTGCACGTCAACCCTCGTGGAGTTTGTGAGCGGAAAAATATGTATTTTCGTACCGTCGTGTCTCGTCATAATTCAAAATGCTGTTACGTTTTCTTTTGCCAATGTTTATTAAAAACGTTGAAAAAGATTTATGTATTAAATGTATTAAAAAGTCTGGTTTGCGCAACGCATACAGGGTATCCTTGTATCAAAAGACGGTATCTCAATCTCAATCTCAATAGAAAGCCCAATTTAATTAGTGTCATTATAAAACTGATTGAAAAACGTTTTGAAAAAAAAAATTATAATAATTAAAGGGAGAAATTACCAAAACAGAGCACAGTGGGAGAAAGGGTTAAAAAACACTGTGATTTAGACATGCAGCTGCTTCCACTCTTAACCCTTTCATTACCACACGACAGAAGGTTAACCCTTTCACTAACACACTACAAAGGGTTAACCTTATGTAGTGTGGTAGTGAACGGTTAACCTTCTGTAGTGTGGTAGTGAAAGGTTAACCTTCTGTAGTGTGGTAGTGAACGGTTAACCTTCTGTAGTGTGGTAGTGAAAGGCTTAACCTTCTGTAGTGTGGTACTGAAAGGCTTAACCTTCTGTAGTGTGGTCGTGAAAGGGTTAACCTTCTGTTGTGTGGGAGTGAAAGGTTAACCTTCTGTAGTGTGGTACTGAAAGGGTTAACCTTATGTAGTGTGG
>NW_028172633.1:7500-10000 GCF_963971535.1 Notolepis coatsorum
TTTTGGGGTATTTTCTGGTATTTTCTGGTATTTTGGGGTAGTTTCTGGTATTTTGGGGTATACTTTGGGGTATTTTGGGGTAGTTTCTGGTCGTTTCTGGTATTTTCTGGTATTTTGGGGTAGTTTCTGGTATTTTGGGGTATACTTTGGGGTATTTTGGGGTAGTTTCTGGTATTTCCTGGTATTTTGGGGTATTTTGGGGTAGTTTCTGGTATTTTGGGGTATACTTTGGGGTATTTTGGGGTAGTTTCTGGTATTTTGGGGTATACTTTGGGGTATTTTGGGGTAGTTTCTGGTAGTTTCTGGTATTTTCTGGTACTTTGGGGTAGTTTCTGGTATTTTGGGGTATACTTTGGGGTATTTTGGGGTAGTTTCTGGTATTTTCTGGTATTTTCTGGTACTTTGGGGTGATTAGTAGGACCCCTGATGCCTAAGTCTATACTGTTCCGTCTGGATCAGGTCGGCGCTCTGTATCAACCGATACTGAAAGTCGAGGACTTGGAATTGGTATCGGCAGTGGAAATATGGTATCGATCCATCCAGTCTTTTAACCCTTTCACTGTCGCACTACCAAAACGGTTAACCCTTTCACTGCGACCACACACCGAAGGTTAACCCTTTCACTGCCACACGGCAGCCGGTCGGTTGTGTGATAGTAAAGGGTTAACCTTCTGTCGTGTGGCAGTGAAAGGGTTAACTTGGTCGCTGAAACTGACACCGCGAGTCTGAAGACGGGCAGATCCAGTTAACACGCCAGTAGAAGACGAGTTAATATTTAAACCTGAGGAAATCCCCACGCTCTGTGCCCCGCCTCATAGACGTTAGAGCAGCTGTTCTCTCATTATTTTCTCTCTCTTTCTCTCTTTCTTTCATTCTCTCCGCTCTCTCCGTTCCCATCCCAGCCAAGAAAGATCCCCTCTGTGTCATCACTTCTGCGCTCCTCTCTCTTTCTACCTCTCTCTCTCCCTTTCTCAGCCTGAATCATGGACAGGGTAGATTTAAGCTGTCACCTTCCACCCCTTCATCCATGCCTTTCTCAATCCCTTCATTCTTCTCTCGCTCTCTTTTTTTATTAACTTTCTCTACTAAGCAAATCCAATGACACAAACCACTGCTTAAAAGAACACGCCCACATTTTGGGAAATTAGCTTATCGTCTTCTCCTATTCTTCTTCTTATCGTCTTCCTCTGCGTTCAGTAGAAAACTATCTGGCTGCACTTTAGCACGTTAGCCTACCTTAGCACAATGAATGGAAGCAGACATGACCGGTTAGCCTTCGGGAGAGGCGTTAGTTAGACAATGCCTAGGCAGCAGGCTAACCGGCACTGTCCACTTCCCTTCATTGTGCTAAGCTAGGTTAACGTGCAGCCAGATAGCTTTCTACTGAACGCACAGAGAGGAAACTGGTATCTATCTTCTTGTCTCTCTCTGGAGAATACGATAAGCTAATTTGCCAAAATGTTGGCGTGTTCCTTTAAGAAACCCTGGTCTAAACCAGTGGTTCTCAACCCCTAGAAGGATGTCTGTCGGCAACCCTCGTACATATTCACACATAGACAGACCGGTAAACAAACACAAAATAATATTATTTATTTTATTATTTTATTTTATTATTTCCCCCTTTTCAGGCTCTTTTAACTTGATTAATGACTTCAAATATTATTATCTCACAAGGAAAACCCATCTCTACCAAAATATTAAAACACGATCTGTTACGGTTTGTAAGCGACCCCAATAGCACAATACAAGACAGGTATGAGAGTTAGCCAAAAACAGGGCATAATTTATTTACACAGGGAAAAAAGCAGCACTGTCCCTTTAAGGGTGAATTACACTAGAGTCCCGGAATCATAAACAGAAAATGCAGCACTGTCCCTTTAAGGGTGAATACACTAGAGTCCAGGAATACTGTGAAATGTTCCGAGTCTGGTCTGTACAAGACTCACCAGAGCACTGCCGACGGGCAACTCAACAATCAAGGGTCCACGAAAAAAGAGCGAGTACACAGGAATCCTCCCGGGGAAAATAGGGAGTGACAACGACATCTCACACCAGGAACGAGGAGCCACGGAGAGAGAGAGAGAGAGAAGGCACATGCACAGGAATCCTCCCCGGGGAAAATGGGGAGCGACACGACGTCTCACACCGGAGACGCGACAGTAGGTGGTAGTGTACAGATGGCACGACGTCTCACACCGGAGACGCGACAGTAGGTGGTAGTGTACAGATGGCACGACGTCTCACACCGGAGACGCGACAGTGTACCGATGGCACGACGTCTCACACCGGAGACGCGACAGTAGATGGAAGTGTACAGATGGCACGACGTCTCACACCGGAGACGCGACAGTGTACCGATGGCACGACGTCTCACACCGGAGACGCGACAGTGTACCGATGGCACGACGTCTCACACCGGAGACGCGACAGTGTACCGATGGCACGACGTCTCACACCGGAGACGCGACAGTAGATGGAAGCAACAAGACGACCTGGCGAC
>NW_028172633.1:20000-25481 GCF_963971535.1 Notolepis coatsorum
CTGGGTGGATGGAGGGATCAACAGGGATGGGTGGATAGATGGATCAACAGGGATGGGTGGATGGAGGGATCAACAGGGATGGGTGGATAGAGGGATCAACAGGGATGGGTGGATAGATGGATCAACAGGGCTGGGTGGATAGAGGGATCAACAGGGATGGGTGGATAGATGGATCAACAGGGCTGGGTGGATAGATGGATCAACAGGGATGGGTGGATAGATGGATCAACAGAGATGGGTGGATAGATGGATCAACAGAGGCCTGGGTGGATAGATGGATCAACAGAGGCCTGGGTGGATGGAGGGATCAACAGGGGGCTGGGTGGATGGAGGGATCAACAGGGGGCTGGGTGGATAGATGGATCAACAGGGCTGGGTGGATAGATGGATCAACAGGGGGCTGGGTGGATAGATGGATCAACAGGGCTGGGTGGATAGATGGATCAACAGGGCTGGGTGGATAGATGGATCAACAGGGGGCTGGGTGGATAGATGGATCAACAGGGCTGGGTGGATAGATGGATCAACAGGGCTGGGTGGATAGATGGATCAACAGGGCTGAGTGGATAGATGGATCAACAGGGCTGGGTGGATAGATGGATCAACAGGGCTGGGTGGATAGATGGATCAACAGGGCTGGGTGGATAGATGGATCAACAGAGGCCTGGGTGGATAGATGGATCAACAGAGGCCTGGGTGGATAGATGGATCAACAGAGGCCTGGGTGGATAGATGGATCAACAGAGGCCTGGGTGGATGGAGGGATCAACAGGGGGCTGGGTGGATAGATGGATCAACAGGGATGGGTGGATAGATGGATCAACAGGGCTGGGTGGATAGATGGATCAACAGGGGGCTGGGTGGATAGATGGATCAACAGGGCTGGGTGGATAGATGGATCAACAGGGCTGGGTGGATAGATGGATCAACAGAGGCCTGGGTGGATAGATGGATCAACAGGGCTGGGTGGATAGATGGATCAACAGAGATGAGTGGATAGATGGATCAACAGGGCTGAGTGGATAGATGGATCAACAGGGATGAGTGGATAGATGTATCAACAGGGCTGGGTGGATAGATGGATCAACAGAGATGGGTGGATGGAGGGATCAACAGAGGCCTGGGTGGATGGAGGGAAGGATGAGGGAAGGGTAGAGAGGTAAAAGACAGGAAAATATCTTGGGGCGTTTATACAGTGGGTGTGTGGACAGACGTAAGAGCCAGATGTTATTTCAGCGATGGTGTGTTGTGTGTGTGTGTGTGTTGTGTGTGTGTGTGTGAGTGCGAGTGCGAGTGCGTGTGCGTGTGCGTGTGTATGTAACCCACCAGCAGTACTTGGAAGGTCCTGAGTTGTTCACATGAATCACAAAAGTACCTGATACAACTGAGTGTGAGGATATGTTTGCCAGTGGAGAAAGCGTATTATTCCTTAAGAATAGTTAAGTTAAGGCGGCTGGGTGGCGCAGCGGACTAAGCGCCCGTCACCAACGCGAGAGACACTGGTATCGAATCAGGCTGTCAGCGTTGCCTCTGGCTTGGCCGGCCGTCATACTGGCTCAATTGGCAGAGTCAGCGGGAGGGAAGCCGGTGGGTGGTATTCTGGTCGTTGTAAACAGCGACTCCTACAGGTCGGTCAGGGCGCCTGCACAGCGAAGAAGGGAGATGGTGAGGGTAGTGTGAGCCTCCCACACGTTACACCTCGCCAATGAGAGTCCGCGCTGGCAGGTGAAAAGTAGTGGCTGGCTGACTCCGCATGTATCGGAGGGGACATGCGATAGTATCTATCAACCCTCCCTAGACCGAGCAGTGGGGGGCACATGCGAGCAACGACCAGGAAGGGGAGGGGGGAATTGGCATGACGACTAAATTGGGATGGGAGAAAAACACAGAAAAAACAGGAGGAGAAAAATCGGATTAAAAAAAATAAAGAATAGTTAAGTTAAGTTAAAACAGTGGATATGGTTAGACATGTATAGGTGAACTTTCGGGGGTCAGGGCATGAATGTATTGATGTTCTCGAAGTAGTACTACCACCAGTGTGTGTGTGAGTGTGTGTGTGTGTGTGTGTGTGTGTGTGTGTGTGTGTGTGTGTGTGTGTGTGTGTGTGTGTGTGTGTGTGTGTGTGTGTGTGTGTGTGTGTGTGTGTGTGTGTGTGTGTGTGTGTGTGTGTGATTCTGAGTCACTGGGAGGTTAAGGCTCAATACTCCCTTTTATATTTTTCCTGAAGAGAAATGTATCAGATATTTTACGAGAGAAGGAACTATGTTTTTCTACTCACGCATCCAAATACACGCATGCACACACACACACACACACACACACACACACACACAGACACACACAGACACACACACACACACACACTTTTTGCACACATGCAGATCCTCAGTCACTCACTCACTTGACTTGACTCACTTGACACACGCACATACACACTCAAACTCTCGCTCTCTCTCACACACAAATGTCCGCTTACTCCTTCACACACGTCCGTTAACACTCTCTCTCTCACACATACATACACACTCTCTCTCACATACACACTCTCTCTCTCTCTCACACATACACACTCTCTCTCACATATACTCTCTCACATACTCTCTCTCTTACACACTCTCTCTTACACACTCTCTCTCACACATACACACTCTCTCTCTCACATATACTCTCTCTCTCACATATACTCTCTCTCACATATTATACTCTCTCTCACATATATACTCTCTCTCACATATACTCTCTCTCACATATTATACTCTCTCTCACATATACTCTCTCTCACATACTCTCTCTCACATATAGTCTCTCTCTCTCACATATACTCTCTCTCTCACATATACTCTCTCTCACATACTCTCTTTCACATACACTCTCTCTCTCACATATACTGTACTCTCTCTCACATATACTCTCTCTCTCACATATACTCTCTCTCTCTCTCTCACATATACTCTCTTTCACATACACTCTCTCTCACATATACTGTACTCTCTCTCACATATACTCTCTCTCACATACTCTCTCTCACATATAGTCTCTCTCTCTCACATATACTCTCTCTCTCTCTCACATATACTCTCTCTCACATACTCTCTCTCACATATAGTCTCTCTCTCTCTCACATATACTCTCTCTCTCTCACATACTCTCTCTCACATACACTCTCTCTCTCACACATATTCTCTCTCTCTCTCACACGCACACATACATACACACTCTCTCGTCCTTGGTGTGCTGTGCTGCGCTGCGCTGCGCTGTGGGGTCTAAAAATAGTCTGGTTTTTCTGTCAGGTTGGACTGGGGGCCAAACCAAGGTCCCGGCTCTAAATGTGCTCTTTGTGTTGCTGTGGAAATGTCCAACAAATGACTCCTTTATTAACGACACACAGAAAACACACCTAATTATGTTGGTTCAGATCAGAGCAGGGGCCGAGCGAGAGCACCGCGCGAGATACTGAGAGCTGTGTGTGTGTGTGTGTGTGTGTGTGTGTGTGTGTGTGTGTGTGTGTGTGTGTGTGTGTGTGTGTGTGTGTGTGTGTGTGTGTGTGTGTGTGTGTGTGGGGTGTGTGTGTGTGTGTGTGTGTGTGTGTGTGTGTGTGTGTGTGTGTGTGTGTGTGTGTGTGTGTGTGTGTGATGTGTAAAGGGGGCAACATAACACTGAGGGATCAAGTACAGAGGGAAGAGGGGAGGGGGCCGGGGAAGAGAGAGAGAGAGAGAGAGAGAGAGAGAGAGAGAGAGAGAGAGAGAGAGAGAGAGAGAGAGAGGGGGGGGGGGGAGGGGGAGATGGAGATTAGAGAGATAGATGGGGTGAGAGGTGGATGGAGTGAGAGAGGTGGAGTGAGAGAGATGGAGTGAGAGGTGGGTGGAGTGAGAGAGGTGGAGTGAGAGATGGATGGAGTGAGAGAAATATAGTGAGGGGTGGCTGGAGTGAGAGATGGAGTGAGAGAGATGGAGTGAGAGGTGGATGTGGTGAGAAAGGTGGAGTGAGAGAGATGGATTGAGAGGTGGATGGAGTGAGAGAGGTGGAGTGAGAGAGATGGAGAGAGAGGTGGAGTGAGAGAGATGGAGAGAGAGGTGGATGGAGTGAGAGAGGTGGAGTGAGAGAGATGGAGAGAGAGGTGGATGGAGTGAGAGAGGTGGAGAGAGGTGGATGGAGTGAGAGAGGTGGAGAGAGAGGTGGATGGAGTGAGAGAGATGGAGAGAGAGGTGGATGGAGTGAGAGAGGTGGAGAGAGAGGTGGATGGAGTGAGAGAGGTGGAGAGAGAGGTGGATGGAGTGAGAGAGGTGGAGAGAGAGGTGGATGGAGTGAGAGAGGTGGAGAGAGAGGTGGATGGAGTGAGAGAGGTGGAGAGAGAGGTGGATGGAGTGAGAGAGGTGGAGAGAGAGGTGGAGTGAGAGAGATGGAGAGAGAGGTGGATGGAGTGAGAGAGGTGGAGAGAGAGGTGGATGGAGTGAGAGAGGTGGAGAGAGAGGTGGATGGAGTGAGAGAGGTGGAGAGAGAGGTGGATGGAGTGAGAGAGATGGAGAGAGAGGTGGATGGAGTGAGAGAGGTGGAGAGAGAGGTGGATGGAGTGAGAGAGGTGGAGAGAGAGGTGGATGGAGTGAGAGAGGTGGAGAGAGAGGTGGATGGAGTGAGAGAGGTGGAGAGAGAGGTGGATGAGAGTAGAGAGAGGTGGAGTGAGAGAGATGGAGAGAGAGGTGGATGGAGTGAGAGAGGTGAGAGAGAGGTGGATGGAGTGAGAGAGGTGGAGAGAGAGGTGGATGAGTGAGAGAGGTGGAGAGAGAGGTGGATGGAGTGAGAGAGGTGGAGAGAGAGGTGGATGGAGTGAGAGAGGTGGAGAGAGAGGTGGATGGAGTGAGAGAGGTGGAGAGAGAGGTGGATGGAGTGAGAGAGGTGGAGAGAGAGGTGGATGGAGTGAGAGAGGTGGAGAGAGAGGTGGATGGAGTGAGAGGTGGAGGGTGGAGTGAGAGTGGAGAGAGAGGTGGATGGAGTGAGAGAGGTGGAGAGAGAGGTGGATGGAGTGAGAGAGGTGAGAGAGTGGATGGAGTGAGAGAGGGGAGAGAGAGGTGGATGGAGTGAGAGGGGAGAGAGAGGTGGATGGAGTGAGAGAGGTGGAGAGAGAGGTGGATGGAGTGAGAGAGGTGGAGAGAGAGGTGGATGGAGTGAGAGAGGTGGAGAGAGAGGTGGATGGAGTGAGAGAGGTGGAGAGAGAGGTGGATGGAGTGAGAGAGGGTGGAGTGAGAGTGAGAGAGAGTCGGATGGAGTGAGAGAGGTGGAGAAGTGATGAGTGAGAGAGGTGGAGAGAGAGGTGGATGGAGTGAGAGAGGTGGAGAGAGAGGTGGATTGGAGTGAGAGAGGTGAGAGAGAGGTGGATGGAGTGAGAGAGTGGAGAGCGAGAGTGCTGGATGGAGAGCGCTGGAGGAGCGGTGGATGGTCTGAGAGTGGAGGAGAGAGAGGTGGATGGAGTGAGAGAGGTGGAGA
>NW_028172632.1:0-17254 GCF_963971535.1 Notolepis coatsorum
ATCCATCATCATCACCACGGAGAAACCAGAAACAGGATGTGTGCGTCGTTCAAAACAGTCCCCCACTCTTGTTTCCCCCCAACATGTGTGGCTGGAGCGCGGGCCCCACACGCACGTCGCTCATTAGCGCATCGCGACGGCAGGACGCTTTCTCAGACCTCATGTGTAAAACACTCTCTGGTAAAGGGTTATTCTTAGCTGCACGGGCAGTTTCTTTGGTTGTATTTGTTTTCTTTCCCCTTCTTACTCCCAACCACTCATCTCAGAGAAGAACTAGGTCTTTGTTTTATTTACAAATGGCCCGTTGGAGTCATTTACCATTCAGTCGCCACCCCCCCCTCCCGACTTGACGACTAGTCTTGGGTGCGTCCTAATCCCACTCGCCCCCCTAGTAAGGGTGCCAGCGGGGTAATATGGATGTTAGCGAGGGAGCACGGTGACAGCCCCAGGTAGCGACAATTTAATTCATTGTATTTTAATTATCGCTCTCATTCACACACCCCCCCCCCCTCTCTCTCTCTCTCTCTCTCTCTCCCTCCTTGCACAAGACAGCGCACCTTTTATCACTGGGCCCGTCTTAAAGATAATAAACTTTTGCTTTAAGGTAATTACTTAATCTGGACAAACCAGTGTGTTAAGCAGTGCTATTAAGCGCAGGGGTGATAAATCAGGGTGGCGTTGGAGGTGGGTGATTACTCCAAGGTGTAATCAGTCTTTGGGACCCTCGCCGTCTTTTAAGTACCTAAATTACACAAACAGCATGCTAACAACACGCCGCTTGTCGCTGGGTGCGAGCGAAGGAAGGCCCATCAGCGCTGGCGCCGCGCTGCACCCCTCCCCCCATCCCCCCACACACGCCTGGGTTCGTTAATGGTCAGCCGCCGCCTGTTCACCTTAAACCATGATGATACATGGAGGTTGTTAGCAGGTGGCCTAAACCAGCTGACAAACGCTGATAACTCTCTCTCTCTGTCTCTCTCTCTCTCTGTGTCTGTGTCTCTCTCTATCTCTCGCTCTCTCTCCCTCCCTCTCCCCCTCTCTCCATCTCTCTCTCCCTCTCTCTCTCTCTCTTTCTGTGTCTCTCTCTCTTTCTCTCTCTCTGTCTCTCCCTATCTTGCTCTCTCTCCCTCCCTCTCCCTCGCTCTCCCTCTCTCTCTCTTTCTGTGTGTGTCTCTCTCCCTCTCTCTCTCCCTCTCTCTCTTTCTGTGTGCGTGTCTCTCTCTCTCTCTTTTACTCTCTCTCTCCCTCTCTCTCTCTCTATCTCTCTCTCTCTCTCTCTCTCTCTCTTTCTGTGTGTGTCTCTCTCTGTCTCTGTCTCTCTCTCTTTCTGTGTGTGTGTCTCTCTCTCTCCCTCTCTCTCTCCCTCTCTCTCTCCCTCTCTCTCTCTTTCTGTGTGTGTGTCTCTCTCTTTTACTCTCTCTCTCTCTTTTACTCTCTCTCTCTGTCTCTCTCTCTCTCTCTCTCTCTCTCTCTCTCTCTCTCTCTCTCTCTCTCTCACTCTCTCTCTATCTCTCTCTCTCTCTTTCTGTTTGTGTGTGTGTGTCTCTCTCTCCCTCTCTCTCTCTCTTTCTGTGTGCGTGTCTCTCTCTCTTTTACTCTCTCTCTCTCTCTCTCTCTCTCTCTCTCTCTCTCTCTCTGTGCGTGTCTCTCTCTCTCTTTTACTCTCTCTCTCTCTCTCTCTCTCTCTCTCTCTCTCTCTCTCTCTCTCTCTCTCTCTCTCTCTCTCTCTCTCTCTCTCTCTCTCTCTCTCTCTGTGTGCGTGCTCTGCCACACCTCTCTGCAGCCACACCACAGGGCAGCCTCAGCTCAGCTCAGCTGTGTCCTGGATGGATGACTAGGTTGTCTGGTGGTAGAATCAGACTGAATGGAGCGCAGGCCGGAGCAACCCACTGTGTGAGTGGGTCTGTGGTGCCTAACCGGCTCGGGTGGTTGTGGCCGAGGCACCGGCAAATTAATGGGACGGGATCAAAGCACGTACCAGTGTCATCCTTAGACAGAAGCAGTGAACCACTAAACCAATAAACCAATAAACCAATAAACCACTAAACCACTGCACTGAGATGCTAAAACAGTTTATACAGTGAATGGCTTTTGAGACTCAGACTCCTAAGTAGCCTTAGTCCGTGACAGCAGCATGGAGCGTCGGCCTATAGCTGCTGGCCTGGGCTTGTGTGTCTCGTTAGGACACATGCCAGCTATTTCTGCTGCAATTTCCTGTTAGACTCCCTAACCCCCCCCCCCCCCAAGTCATTTTGTGAGTTTTTAATTTCACTGCCAGAGGTCAGAGGTCGGGCCTCCAAAGACAGAGTATCACTATCCGCCACTGAAGCACCCGTACCACAGGACAATGTTAGCATCATCACCAGAGCTTTACCTCCACACACGAGACGACTAGAATCAAAGGTTCCTCTGATCAGGTCAAACCTGAATGACTATTTTCTGTAGTTAAAGGCTGAGGCCTGTTTTCTGTAGTTTTCACCTCAGGACAGATGTCAAAGGATGAGGCCTGTTTTCTGTCGTTTTCACCTCAGGACAGATGTTAAAGGATGAGGCCTGTTTTCTGTAGTTTTCACCTCAGGACAGATGTTAAAGGATGAGGCCTGTTTTCTGTCGTTTTCACCTCAGGACAGATGTTAAAGGACGAGGCCTGTTTTCTGTAGTTTTCACCTCAGGACAGATGTTAAAGGATGAGGTCTGTTTTCTGTAGTTTTCACCTCAGGACAGATGTTAAAGGCAGAGGCCTGTTTTCTGTAGTTTTCACCTCAGGACAGATGTTAAAGGATGAGGCCTGTTTTCTGTCGTTTTCACCTCAGGACAGATGTTAAAGGATGAGGCCTGTTTTCTGTCGTTTTCACCTCAGGACAGATGTTAAAGGATGAGGCCTGTTTTCTGAAGTTTTCACCTCAGGACAGATGTTAAAGGATGAGGCCTGTTTTCTGTCGTTTTCACCTCAGGACAGATGTTAAAGGATGAGGCCTGTTTTCTGTCGTTTTCACCTCAGGACAGATGTTAAAGGATGAGGCCTGTTTTCTGTCGTTTTCACCTCAGGACAGATGTTAAAGGACGAGGCCTGTTTTCTGTAGTTTTCACCTCAGGACAGATGTTAAAGGATGAGGTCTGTTTTCTGTAGTTTTCACCTCAGGACAGATGTTAAAGGATGAGGCCTGTTTTCTGTAGTTTTCACCTCAGGACAGATGTTAAAGGATGAGGCCTGTTTTCTGTAGTTTTCACCTCAGGACAGATGTTAAAGGATGAGGCCTGTTTTCTGTAGTTTTCACCTCAGGACAGATGTTAAAGGATGAGGCCTGTTTTCTGTAGTTTTCACCTCAGGACAGATGTTAAAGGATGAGGCCTGTTTTCTGTAGTTTTCACCTCAGGACAGATGTTAAAGGATGAGGCCTGTTTTCTGTCGTTTTCACCTCAGGACAGATGTTAAAGGATGAGGCCTGTTTTCTGTAGTTTTCACCTCAGGACAGATGTTAAAGGACGAGGCCTGTTTTCTGTAGTTTTCACCTCAGGACAGATGTTAACCCTTTCACTGCCACACTACAGAAGGTTAACCCTTTGCTATCACACTACCAACGGTTGTGTGGCAGTGAAAGGGTTAACCTTCTGTGTATTGTCGCAGTGAAAGGGTTAACCGTTTGGTAGTGTGGCAGTGAAAGGGTTATATTTCGTATGGCATCGCTCCCGCTCTGAGCCTTACGAGATACTCTATATCGCCTGTGATACCTAATGTATCTCCCACGAACAAAAACACATGCACCCCACCTGTATGGGGCCCCGCCCCTTATGGTGGCACCACCCATATAATCATGACTCTGGTCATGACACACCCTTCCTCTATTTTCGTCCCAGCGCACTGGATGCTTTGCACCATGCGAGCTAGCGGAATGTAAAAGATTAAGGAAGATTAATAATGTTGGAAGCTTACCGGAGGTTGCTGGCCCCTGGCATCTTCGACGCATGTTTTCGGCGACACGACGGGCCTGTGATGTTCCTCGGTTGATGACTGCACATCGAGGTTCAGCTGTACAAGGCTGGCTGTCGGGCCAGCTTGTACTCAGGTAGGCCCTGTGTCTTCAGGCATGGGTATTAGTGTTAGTAATGCTGGTTTGTGTTGTTAACACAACCTTGTTGTGTGTTGGCGCCAGGGGCAAGATGGTTTGGTGAACGTTCTCTGCAGGGAACGGTTTCCAAGCTGTCTTGGGCGTGCTGCTAAAACATCTAAAGCTATGCTAACATGCTATCGCTACTGCCGCATGCTATCACTACTGCTAATTGCTATGCTGTTTTAATGTCTCCGCCGTGAGATGTTGTCACTCTCCCGCCTCTTGCCCGGTTCATCAATGAAGGTCAGTCGGTAGCTGTTGTGGGGTTTTGAGTTCTATTTACCTTTTTCGGGTAAATGGGTTGACAACGGGGTAGGTCGTGGCTAGGTTCTAGCCAGGTATTACCTTGTGTTCCGGCGGGGTTTGTTGAACGGTGTTCCCATCTGGGTTGGCGTCGGGTAGTGGGGCTATGGGTCCAGCCGACATGGTAAACATGTTGCGTGTCTGTGCACAGGCAATTGTTGTCTTGGGTTCCACATTGCCTGGCGTTAGGCTGCAGTAGTATAAGGGCAGGGCCGCTTGGGAGAAATGTGAGGCCCTGTGCGTTTTTAGACGCGAGGCCCCCCATCTCCTGGGGCGGCCCTGTGTAGGGGGCTATTGTTTCATTTTGTACACTCTGCTATGAGAAGGTCTGTCTTGCTACAGCTTTCTCTCCTCTCAAACCATTCATACTGACGGTCAATCGGTATACTGGGGGAGTAGTGCGGGGGGGGGGCTTTGTTTACCTTTTTTGGTAAATGGGCTAAACTAGGGCTGGTGTTCTGTTGTGAATATTTTGAATGAAGACGGGTCTGGTCCGTCTCCCCTTAAACTTTGTGTGTATGGGTTTGCTCATTCTACAGTTTTTGTGGTTTAGCTCTTTTTATTCATTTAACCTTTTCATGGTCCACACCACAGTGGAGGGTGCTGTTTGCAATCACCACGGGTGCTCCATGTTAACGTCAGTCCTTTGTTTTTGATATATTGAAACAATGCCCCGCCCGGCCGACACCATGGGTCGGCCTGGCGAGATGGTGTCTGGTGGAGGGGCCTTGAGGGCCGGCCGACGTCGACACATCGCGCACGGTGTTGGTAAACCACTCCGTCGAGGATGTTGACGTTATTAGCTTTGACCCAGCCGCAAGCTATAACCGCTCAGGGTTCCCCTCTCCGCAGGGGATTTTGGTCTTCTGCTGGAGCGCGGGCGGTATTGTCCTAGGCCCTACACCGCCTCACACCGCGCAGCCAGAAGAAGAGAGAGCACGGCCTCGTCAGCGGCGATGACGGGGCCCTCGACAGGCGGCCATGTTTCCCCCGCCAGTGGTGCCCTGGTTGGAGAATCGACAGGGTATCGCGAGGCCGACAGTCTTGGCGGCCGAGGGATCGGCCATTTTGGGTGATTTCGGTGTTGGTAAACCACTCCGTCGTCATTTTGCCGCGAGCAGCCCGCTCCCCGTTCAATCCTCTCTCTGGTATCCCCAGAGGCGGGGCTCTGAGCATTCTCCTTTGGCTGCGGGCCGCGAACCTTCATTGAAGCGTATGCGGCCCCATTCTTCGCTTCTCATGGAGACAGGGGCTGACACCCAGTTGATGGCTGAGCCTGGGTCTGTCCGTGAGAATGTTGTGCTGTCAAGCGGCTCCCACACCTTGAACTGTGTTGGTTGAGCCTGGTGTTACGTCTGTCAACTTAAGTGTTGTCAGCAGGGGGGCTCGAAACCTTTTGAGGCACACAGTGCGGGCTTCCCCGGCCTTCGCCAGGCCAGGTATCATGTTGGTGCTCCCACTCCTGGAATATTGGCAAGTGGTCGCAGCTCACATGGTTTGGGGTGGTAGTGATATCACTGCAGGGCTACGGTGTGTAGGAACCCATGGGGGCCTTACACCTTGCATGTCCGGCTGCGGAACAACTCCTTCAGCATGTTCTGGAGGGGTGTTCAGTGGGGGGGCTTTTTTGATCGGAAGCCCCCCGTATCAGACAGGCCCTTTTCTGTCGGGGTTCCCCCTTGGGTGCGATTGCCTCGTGGGTGGTGTCAGGGTCAGGTGTTCCGACACGGAACGCGCTCCTCGCACGATTCCAGGGTTGTCTTCGCACAGCGGGGGGGACCGGGCCAACTATCTACAGTTCCTGGCGGACCTGCGCCACGTGACGGCGGGTGCGTTGGGAGTGTCGTCACATATGACTACGGCAGTACCATATGTCGAGGTAGATGGAGAGAATGGTGAGGCGGGGACTTGTGTTTACACAACCCCACCCGTTTTCAGGTTTGGTACAGACCCTGTTGTCGGGGTCTCCAGCAGGGACAGCTCTGGTCGACGAGATCCAATCTCTGTGGACGAAGCAAGCCATCGTCGTGGCGTTCTCCTCCCGGTGTTCTCTGCCCGAGAAGTCGGGAGGGAGGGGTGTAAGACCCAGGCTGGACCTGTCCCATGGGAAGGTTCAGCATTTTTTGGATCGTCTCCTACCTGTTGAACACTGTCAGGTGGGGGTCTGGTTCTCCTCCATAGACCTGTAGGATGCGTATGCGCATCCCCGATCTTCCATCCTAGGGCTTACCTACGCTTCCTTTGCAGGGTTAGCGTATGAGTACCAGAGGCTGCCGTTCGGTTTTCTCTGGCTCCCCGCATCTTCACCAAGTGCGTGGAGGCCGCACTGGGGCCTCTGCGTCATCCGGGGTTACGGAGTGTTCTGCCCTGATGACGTTCTGGTCCTTCGCGGTCAAGGTGGATCGTCAGGTCTCGTACCAGGCAGGTCTCTACCAGCCTGGGGTTGCTGTAGACTGGATGTAGAGTATTCCTCTTCCCAGTCAACGGTTGGAGGGCTATGGGCATCCATCTCGGAGCGTGTTGTCAACACGCTCGGGAGGTTCCGTCCTAGGACGGTTACGGCGCTGTCTCACGTCGCGTTTTCACCGACGCCTCCCTCGCTGGTGATGCGTCGGGCCAACGCAGTAGGGGGCAGCTGGCAAACCATGCTGCCCGGTCTGCGCTACGTTCAATGTGTTGGTGTTGAAAGCGGTCCTTCTGGTCCACAAATGGTGTTGATCAGGACGGACGATACGACGTCAGTGTCGTGTATCGACAGACAGGGAGGAGTACGCTCCCCCTGTCTGCACCAGGCGGCGGGCGGCTGGCTATGGGCGTCCTCCATCTGCGCGGCCTAAGGGCTCCCCACATCCCCGGCAGGGAGAATGTGGGTGCAGGTGTACTGTCGCGGGGCGGCCCTCATCCTGACGGGTGAGGATTGCGTCTGGACATGGCCAGGCAGGTCTGGGACCGATGCCGTGCCGCCAGGGATTCTTCCCCATACATCTGTTAGGTCAGTTGTTGGGACGGGTACGTTGAGGGGTGCAGGTTCTTGATCCTGATGGTGTTACCATCTGGAATGCGCATGCTCCCTCCACTGTCGCGCTTACGGCGTTAAGCCGGTGCAACGCTCCTTGGCTCCGACTTGGGATCTTCAATTGGTCCTCGGTCGGTTGTCCTTGGCCCCGTTTGAGCCGCTCGAGCGGGCGCCGTCAGGACCGCGTTCCTTCTGGCTGTCACTTCCGCTAAACGCGTAGGTGAGCTCTGTGCTCTCTCGGTACGTCCAGAGTGCCTGTCTTTTCGGACCGATTGCGGTGTCACTCTGCGACCTAATCCTGCTTTCGTGCCTGAGAATATCCGGAGTTCCTTCCGCTCCCGGGATATTGTGGTTCAGGCGTTTCGTCCTCCTCCTCACACTGGTGAGTTAGATGCGGGCCTTCACCTGTCATGTCCAGTCCGTGCTTGGGGATTTACCTCAGCCGTACTCAGGATTTCAGGGTTACCGACCAGCTTTTTGTCTGTTACGGTGGGGCTCGTGCTGGTAAGGCACTGTCGGAGCAGCGCCTGTCCCATTGGTTGTGCGAGGGTGTTACCCTCTGCTACACGCTGGCTGGGCAGGATCCCCCTGGGGGCGTCAGGGCGCACTCCACTCGTGGGGTGGCTGCCTCTGCCGCTCTCCTGGGTGGGGCCTCGGTGGAGGACATCTGTGCTGCAGCTTCATGGTCCTCGCCGGGCCCCTTTGTAAGGTTTTACCTCATGGACATGACCGGGGGTTCTGTCTCCCAGGCGGTTCTGGGGTCTGTGGCCTTTCCTGCTTCCCGTCCTTTGGTCGGGTAGCGGGAGTGTATGGGTATGGGCCGCAGTGTGTTGAGTCACACGTGGTTCCGCCTGTACGGTGTGTTCAAGGGGTTCTGGCTCCCTCTTGTTCGCATTCAGGTGGAGTTGACTGCGCCCCCCCTTCGTTAGGAAGGATGGGGTGACAGGGCTCCCCGCACCCCTTGATGTGGGCTTACGGGTCCTCAGGGGGTACATCTGTCGGGTCTCGCACCCGCTCTTCCCCATTATCTCGTAAGGCTCAGAGCGGGAGCGATGCCATACGAAATATAACGATAGGTTATGTAGATAACCTAGTTATATTAGTATAGGCTAAGCTCCCGCTCTGCGCGCCCTGAGTTCCCTCTTGAGGGATCTTTTCCTGGGACGGGTTTTTGGCGAGGAAGGGTGTGTCATGACCAGAGTCATGATTATATGGGTGGTGCCACCATAAGGGGCGGGGCCCCATACAGGTGGGGTGCATGTGTTTTTGTTCGTGGGAGATACATTAGGTATCACAGGCGATATAGAGTATCTCGTAAGGCTCAGAGCGGGAGCTTAGCCTATACTAATATAACTAGGTTATCTACATAACCTATCGTTAAAGGGTAAGGTCTATTTTCTGTTTGATTGATGATTCTACCATACCGTGGGAATGCATGGCTCCCTGGTTGGGCGCTTCCCAAGGGTAGGAGAGAGTATTGAGAGTAGAATAATTGCATTGTATGCTAAGTTGATAATAAGAACAAAATACAATTACACTGGCCTTATCCTATAAGGGCATGCATGGAAATATACCTGCCATGCTTGTAGTTCCTCCGGCAAGAGACACACGTGAGGGAAGAGACACACGTGAAGGTTGGTGTGTGTGGCTCCTATTAGTGTGTGTGGCTCCTACAGGACATTAGTGTGTGTGGCTCCTACAGGACATTAGTGTGTGTGGCTCCTACATGACATTAGTGTGTGTGGCTCCTACATTACATTAGTGTGTGTGGCTCCTACATTACATTAGTGTGTGTGGCTCCTACAGGACATTAGTGTGTGTGGCTCCTACATTACATTAGTGTGTGTGGCTCCTACATTACATTAGTGTGTGTGGCCCCTACATTACATTAGTGTGTGTGGCTCCTACAGGACATTAGTGTGTGTGGCTCCTACAGGACATTAGTGTGTGTGGCCCCTACATTACATTAGTGTGTGTGGCTCCTACATTAAATTAGTGTGTGTGGCTCCTACATTACATTAGTGTGTGTGGCTCCTACATGACATTAGTGTGTGTGGCTCCTACATTACATTAGTGTGTGTGGCCCCTACATTACATTAGTGTGTGTGGCCCCTACAGGACATTAGTGTGTGTGGCCCCTACAGGACATTAGTGTGTGTGGCTCCTACAGGACATTAGTGTGTGTGGCCCCTACATTACATTAGTGTGTGTGGCTCCTACAGGACATTAGTGTGTGTGGCCCCTACATTACATTAGTGTGTGTGGCTCCTACAGGACATTAGTGTGTGTGGCCCCTACAGGACATTAGTGTGTGTGGCCCCTACATTACATTAGTGTGTGTGGCTCCTACAGGACATTAGTGTGTGTGGCCCCTACAGGACATTAGTGTGTGTGGCCACTACATTACATTAGTGTGTGTGGCCCCTACATGACATTAGTGTGTGTGGCTCCTACATTACATTAGTGTGTGTGGCTCCTACAGGACATTAGTGTGTGTGGCTCCTACAGGACATTAGTGTGTGTGGCTCCTACATTACATTAGTGTGTGTGGCCCCTACATGACATTAGTGTGTGTGGCTCCTACATTACATTAGTGTGTGTGGCTCCTACAGGACATTAGTGTGTGTGGCTCCTACAGGACATTAGTGTGTGTGGCTCCTACATTACATTAGTGTGTGTGGCTCCTACAGGACATTAGTGTGTGTGGCCCCTACATGACATTAGTGTGTGTGGCTCCTACATTACATTAGTGTGTGTGGCTCCTACAGGACATTAGTGTGTGTGGCTCCTACAGGACATTAGTGTGTGTGGCTCCTACATTACATTAGTGTGTGTGGCTCCTACAGGACATTAGTGTGTGTGGCCCCTACATTACATTAGTGTGTGTGGCCCCTACATGACATTAGTGTGTGTGGCCCCTACATGACATTAGTGTGTGTGGCTCCTACATGACATTAGTGTGTGTGGCCCCTACATTACATTATTGTGTGTGGCCCCTACATGACATTAGTGTGTGTGGCTCCTACAGGACATTAGTGTGTGTGGCTCCTACAGGACATTAGTGTGTGTGGCTCCTACATTACATTAGTGTGTGTGGCCCCTACATTACATTAGTGTGTGTGGCTCCTACAGGACATTAGTGTGTGTGGCCCCTACATTACATTAGTGTGTGTGGCTCCTACATTACATTAGTGTGTGTGGCCCCTACATTACATTAGTGTGTGTGGCTCCTACATTACATTAGTGTGTGTGGCTCCTACAGGACATTAGTGTGTGTGGCCCCTACATGACATTAGTGTGTGTGGCTCCTACATTACATTAGTGTGTGTGGCCCCTACATGACATTAGTGTGTGTGGCCCCTACATGACATTAGTGTGTGTGGCCCCTACAGGACATTAGTGTGTGTGGCCCCTACATGACATTAGTGTGTGTGGCTCCTACATTACATTAGTGTGTGTGGCTCCTACATTACATTAGTGTGTGTGGCCCCTACATTACATTAGTGTGTGTGGCTCCTACATGACATTCGTGTGTGTGGCTCCTACATTACATTAGTGTGTGTGGCTCCTTCAGGACATTAGTGTGTGTGGCTCCTACATTACATTAGTGTGTGTGGCTCCTACATTACATTAGTGTGTGTGGCTCCTTCAGGACATTAGTGTGTGTGGCTCCTACAGGACATTAGTGTGTGTGGCTCCTACAGGACATTAGTGTGTGTGGCTCCTACATTACATTAGTGTGTGTGGCCCCTACATGACATTAGTGTGTGTGGCTCCTACAGGACATTAGTGTGTGTGGCTCCTACAGGACATTAGTGTGTGTGGCTCCTACATTACATTAGTGTGTGTGGCTCCTACAGGACATTAGTGTGTGTGTGGCCCCTACAGGACATTAGTGTGTGTGGCTCCTACATTACATTAGTGTGTGTGGCCCCTACATTACATTAGTGTGTGTGGCCCCTACAGGACATTAGTGTGTGTGGCTCCTACAGGACATTAGTGTGTGTGGCCCCTACATTACATTAGTGTGTGTGGCTCCTACAGGACATTAGTGTGTGTGGCCCCTACATTACATTAGTGTGTGTGGCTCCTACAGGACATTAGTGTGTGTGGCCCCTACAGGACATTAGTGTGTGTGGCTCTTTCAGGACATTAGTGTGTGTGGCTCCTACATTACATTAGTGTGTGTGGCTCCTACAGGACATTAGTGTGTGTGGCCCCTACATTACATTAGTGTGTGTGGCTCCTACAGGACATTAGTGTGTGTGGCCCCTACAGGACATTAGTGTGTGTGGCTCCTACAGGACATTAGTGTGTGTGGCTCCTACAGGACATTAGTGTGTGTGGCTCCTACAGGACATTAGTGTGTGTGGCTCCTTCAGGACATTAGTGTGTGTGGCTCCTACATTACATTAGTGTGTGTGGTCCCTACATGACATTAGTGTGTGTGGCCCCTACAGGACATTAGTGTGTGTGGCCCCTACATGACATTAGTGTGTGTGGCTCCTACATTACATTAGTGTGTGTGGCTCCTACATTACATTAGTGTGTGTGGCCCCTACATTACATTAGTGTGTGTGGCTCCTACATGACATTAGTGTGTGTGGCTCCTACATTACATTAGTGTGTGTGGCCCCTACATTACATTAGTGTGTGTGGCTCCTTCAGGACATTAGTGTGTGTGGCTCCTACATGACATTAGTGTGTGTGGCTCCTTCAGGACATTAGTGTGTGTGGCTCCTACATGACATTAGTGTGTGTGGCTCCTTCAGGACATTAGTGTGTGTGGCTCCTACATGACATTAGTGTGTGTGGCTCCTTCAGGACATTAGTGTGTGTGGCTCCTACATGACATTAGTGTGTGTGGCTCCTTCAGGACATTAGTGTGTGTGGCTCCTACATGACATTAGTGTGTGTGGCTCCTTCAGGACATTAGTGTGTGTGGCTCCTACATTACATTAGTGTGTGTGGCTCCTTCAGGACATTAGTGTGTGTGGCTCCTACATTACATTAGTGTGTGTGGCTCCTACATTACATTAGTGTGTGTGGCTCCTTCAGGACATTAGTGTGTGTGGCTCCTACATTACATTAGTGTGTGTGGCTCCTTCAGGACATTAGTGTGTGTGGCTCCTTCAGGACATTAGTGTGTGTGGCCCCTACAGGACATTAGTGTGTGTGGCTCCTACATTACATTAGTGTGTGTGGCTCCTACAGAACATTAGTGTGTGTGGCTCCTACATGACATTAGTGTGTGTGGCTCCTACAGGACATTAGTGTGTGTGGCTCCTACATTACATTAGTGTGTGTGGCTCCTACATGACATTAGTGTGTGTGGCTCCTACATGACATTAGTGTGTGTGGCTCCTACATTACATTAGTGTGTGTGGCTCCTACATTACATTAGTGTGTGTGGCTCCTACATGACATTAGTGTGTGTGGCTCCTACATGACATTAGTGTGTGTGGCTCCTATATGACATTAGTGTGTGTGGCCCCTACATTACATTAGTGTGTGTGGCTCCTACATTACATTAGTGTGTGTGGCTCCTACATTACATTAGTGTGTGTGGCTCCTACATGACATTAGTGTGTGTGGCTCCTACATGACATTAGTGTGTGTGGCCCCTACATTACATTAGTGTGTGTGGCCCCTACATTACATTAGTGTGTGTAGCTCCTACATTACATTAGTGTGTGTGGCCCCTACATTACATTAGTGTGTGTGGCTCCTACATGACATTAGTGTGTGTGGCTCCTTCATGACATTAGTGTGTGTGGCTCCTTCAGGACATTAGTGTGTGTGGCTCCTACATTACATTAGTGTGTGTGGCTCCTACATGACATTAGTGTGTGTGGCCCCTACAGGACATTAGTGTGTGTGGCTCCTACAGGACATTAGTGTGTGTGGCCCCTACATTACATTAGTGTGTGTGGCTCCTACAGGACATTAGTGTGTGTGGCCCCTACAGTACATTAGTGTGTGTGGCTCCTTCAGGACATTAGTGTGTGTGGCTCCTACATTACATTAGTGTGTGTGGCTCCTACATTACATTAGTGTGTGTGGCTCCTACATTACATTAGTGTGTGTGGCTCCTTCAGGACATTAGTGTGTGTGGCTCCTACATTACATTAGTGTGTGTGGCTCCTACATTACATTAGTGTGTGTGGCTCCTACATGCCATTAGTGTGTGTGGCTCCTAAATGACATTAGTGTGTGTGGCTCCTATATGACATTAGTGTGTGTGGCCCCTACATTACATTAGTGTGTGTGGCTCCTACATTACATTAGTGTGTGTGGCTACATTACATTAGTGTGTGTGGCTCCTACATTACATTAGTGTGTGTGGCCCCTACAGGACATTAGTGTGTGTGACCCCTACAGGACATTAGTGTGTGTGGCCCCTACAGGACATTAGTGTGTGTGGCCCCTACAGGACATTAGTGTGTGTGGCCCCTACAGGACATTAGTGTGTGTGGCCCCTACAGGACATTAGTGTGTGTGGCTCCTACAGGACATTAGTGTGTGTGGCTCCTTAGGGCTGGGCGATATGGCCAAAAACGTTATCGCGATAAAATTATAAAATTATTTTCATATAACTCGATATCGATAATTATCGTCGATATAATGTCTGTCAAGTTTAATTAACTTATTATGCTCGGCGCCGATGGACGGGCTATTAATAGACTTGTTTTGCTGCTGTGAATGTCTCGAGAGTCGAGTTGATGTCGTCATCAGTCCGCGCACGTTAGCAGTTAGCCAAAGCAAGCGGAGTATCTCATGACAATGTACTAAAAATTACCCTAAAATACTCTGTTCCGCCCAATTCATTGCAACGACGTCCACCGTATACCCCACACTACTATAACAGTTACCCTCAGAATTCAAAACACACACCAACTCGGCAGGTAACCTGTAAAATAGCGCCGTGCAAGCTAATTAGCCCTAGCCAGCCTCGTTTCCGAGCGGAGTATCTCATGACAATGTACTAAAAATGACCCTAAAATACTCTGTTCCGCCCAATTCATTGCAACGACGTCCACCGTATACCCCACACTACTATAACAGTTACCCTCAGAATTCAAAACACACACCAACTCGGCAGGTAAACTGTAAAATAGCGCCGTGCAAGCTAATTAGCCCTAGCCAGCCTCGTTTCCGAGCGGAGTATCTGAATGAATGAATGAATGAAAACTTTATTTAACAGATTGCAGAATGGGTACAATACAGTACGGCTCAATACATACAATTGTTAAGGGGATGCAGACCTGAGAAAGACGTTTGTCTTGTTTCCATCAGGGTCCCCCATTTTCAATTCATATAGACATATATGACATACATGACATACAGATAGTCAGTACTGCTACATCTATACATTTATGACATACCAGATTTGCAAATACAGTACTGTTTGTGATACAGAAGGAGTCAAGAAAAGGGAGTATATACATTTGACGTAGAAACTGTACATTGGAGGTTGGGTGGGGGGGGGTTGGGTACATTGGGATATTGACAACCATACTGGGTAATTTACATTGGAGGTGGTTGGGGGGGGGGGGGGGGGCGGGGGGCATACTGTATAAACAAGTAACACTGTACATTGAGGGGGGGGGGGGAGGAGACACTGTACAAACAAACACAATTGTACATTGAACTATTGACAAAACCATACTAGGTAAATGACTGTACATTGGAGGGGGTTGGAATGATTGGGTTAGGATATTTACAGGGGCCAGTGTTGAATTGCAGTCTCCCGTAGGTGTCCCTTGAGAGAGGTTTTGAAAGTGGGTAGTGATCCACATTCCTTTACAGCTTTGGGTAGGGCGTTCCACATTGATGTGGCATAATTGCGAAACGTGTTTAGTCCCTTATTTGAGCCGAATCTGGGTTTGACATGATTTGTGGAGCTCCCTCTGGTGTTGTGATCGTGGTATTCACTGACCTTTGGGAAGTATTTTGACATGTACATGGGTACCTTGGTCGTGTAGTGTATCTTGTAGACCAGGCCCATTGCAAGTTGTTGTACTCTGTCGTCTACTCTAAGCCATCCTAGGTTGTCGAAGTGGGCAGGGGTGAGGTGTACTAAAAATGACCCTAAAATACTCTGTTCCGCCCAATTCATTGCAACGACGTCCACCGTATACCCCACACTACTATAACAGTTACCCTCAGAATTCAAAACACACACCAACTCGGCAGGTAAACTGTAAAATAGCGCCGTGCAAGCTAATTAGCCCTAGCCAGCCTTGTTTACTGAGTCCTACCTCCGCGTCTCCTTCCGGGTCTCCTTCCGCTATCGGCCATCTCCTTCACTGATTGGTTGTTAGTGCGTGTGCTCATATCCAAGCTTGGAAAATCGATATATTGAAACTTTGCGACCACGTTTCATGTTTATTTCGAGGAAATAATTTATCGCCCAGCCCTATGGCTCCTACAGGACATTAGTGTGTGTGGCTCCTTCATGACATTAGTGTGTGTGGCTCCTAATGGCTCCTATATGACATTAGTGTGTGTGGCTCCTATATGACATTAGTGTGTGTGTGGCTCCTATGACATTAGTGTGTGTGTGGCTCCTATATGACATTAGTGTGTGTGGCTCCTATATGACATTAGTGTGTGTGTGGCTCCTATGACATTAGTGTGTGTGTGGCTCCTACAGGACATTAGTGTGTCGATGCCTGAACCGCAAAGTATTGTCACCAACGTTTCTCCCGTTTGCAACTTTACGGCTAAAGTTACGATCTCTCGAAACTTTTGAGGCGCAGGTTGTGTGTTTCTGCTGCGTGCGGAAGGAGAGAGGGGGGGGGGGGGGGGGGGGGGGTGCTCCACCAGATGCTCAAACCAATGTTATCGCCCAGAAGACTAATAGATGGCTGGAGCCTGAGCGGGGGCGTACCGCCGTACGTCGTCGTCGCAAGAGCCCCCCTGGGGTGGGGTGGGCGGGGAGGAGAGCGGCGAATCAGGTAAATATGCGCTCTTGAACTCTCTGGAGCGCTCGCCTTTTGTTCTTCCCGTGGCGGCGGAACAATGGAAGCTGTCCGGGTGATGGAAGAAGCCTGCCTCGGTCGATCCCCGCGCCGCCGCGCCGAGAGACGACAGCGCCTGACCGGGCTCCGGGATGACGCCGTGCAGACGGCACCGGGCTGACTGGCTGCCGCACCGCCACTCTCTCTCGCGGGGACTCTCGTCCCCCACCTCATCATAACCCGAGCGGGATGGGGTCGTTTCGCCCGCCCTTGGCTCGAGAAGAAAACACGAGCCTCGGGGAGGTGTTGTTTGGCCGTCTTAGCGGTTCGTCACGTCGCTCATCGGGAGCGCTAGGGCTCGGGGTTAGGACGGGGACCTGAGTGGGAAAACCCCCCCCCCCTTGATGACTCAACCGTGACGGCTCCGATGTGTTATTGTTAAGGTTCGTTCCGCTCATGTGAGAGAGTGTGCTTCAGCCCCCGAGTCGCTGCAAGAAGGAGGATAACTCCCCAAGTTCAAACAAGTATTCTGCTTTGGTGTGGTCCTCCTCTCCACCCCACAGTTCACCGCAGGGCAAACTCTGACCATCCTGTTTTTTTCTGGTGACCTAGATTTAGCTTGTCTTGTCATCAGCCCCCCTCCCCTCCCCCTCTCTCCCACCACTCTCCCTTGCCCCGTCTCCCCCTACGCCCCTCCTTTCTCTCTCTCTCTCTCTGACTCGCCTCTCTCTCTCTATCCTCTCTCGTCTCTCTCACTCTTCTCTCTCATCTCTCTCCTCTCTACTTATACTTATAAATTCAACACCCTACAGACTGTTATGAGATGGTGCATTAACTCAAGCCACACTCTGAATGGGGGC
>NW_028172631.1:0-22500 GCF_963971535.1 Notolepis coatsorum
GAGTTGGAGGTGGTTGCTGTCACTCCACCCCACAAAGCTCTCCACCAGGGCTCTATACTCCTCCTCATCGTCGTCGGTGATGTAGCTCAGATGTCTGCCATAGAGATGATTGATTGATTGAATCAATCAATCAATCATCTGCCATATATCTGCCATAGATGTCTGCCATAGATATGTCTGCCATAGAGATATCTGCCATCACTCCAATACAAAAGAACTGAATGGCACTTGGTTTGTGGCGCTCAAAGCACCAAAAAATACTTTGGGAAAAACTCAAAAGCAATGTCTCTTTCCAGAAATCATAACTCAGGATAATACACAGACCTTGTGAGCAGTTTCATGTAGGAATTATTTTCTACCTAAGTACACCCCCATAATAATGAATGAGTAACAGGGTCATAGTTTCTGGAAAGAGACATTGCTATTGAGTTTTCAAATGTATTTTGGTGCTTTGAGCGCCATGCACAAGCCAAGTGCCTTTCAGCTCCATTGTATTGGAGTGATGGCAGATATCTCCGAACCGAATACAAGTGAATCAAACCAAAATGATCTGGATGGATAAGTAGCATCCGGATAAGAGAGGAAATGTGTTTTACATTTTTATTTTTTTTATCTTACTTGTTGTTATATTTGTCATAATTATTATTTTTAATTTGTACCATGTTTTACTGTGTTTTATTATAGTGCCATTTATATGTGCAGCACTTTGGTGCAACTACAGTTGTTTTAAATGCACTTTTAGAAATAAAACGTAAGAGAGGGGAAATGTGATGTAATCTTTTTTATCTTACTTGTTGTTATATTTGTCATAATTATTATTTTTTTATTTTACCATGTTTTTACTGTGTTTTATATAGTGCCATTTATATGTACAGCACTTTTGTGCAACTAGAATAGAATAGAATAGAATAGAATAGAAAAACTTTTATTATCCCGTGGGAAATTTGACACTGCAAATCGCTCAACATTTAAACATTTAGACAGGACAGGTCACGAATTAGAATAATAACACAAATCAATCAAGTTGCCTAGGATAAGAGTAGAGTAAAATAGAATAAAAATGAAATAAAATATACAGAAATAAATACAGTAAAAATATACTGAGCATGGGGGAAGGGGGGGGGGGGGTACAGGTAGTAAAAAAACAACACAGCAGTGTAAACAATTTGGTCAATATAATTTAACTATCTAACTAAATGAAATATATATTCACAGTATTCACAATGTCACATAAGGTGCAGTATGCTTCAGGTAGTGTATTGTCCTCCTTGGGTTCCTATTAGTCCAACGTCAATGTCTGGCAGCCGTCGCTGCCCCCTGTTTTGGAGCCTGGAGGCCGCTAGTCGCGGGCTCCTGCCACTATTGAGCTGCCGCTCTGTGCTCAGTGATGCATTGTATTTAAGCATTACATCACGCGCAGGAGTGGTTTGTGAACAATAAACCATGCCTAGGGGTGGTCGTTAGACCCCCCTAGGCATGGTTTATTGTTCACAAATCACGACTGCAAGTGGTGTAAAGCTTTTATACAACTGCCACATTCATCCAACCTTATTTCTATACAATAAACACACATTAATCGAAGATTTATTGAAAAAACCATCCGCCAGAAAAAGTAGTTCCCACAACTACAAAAAAGACAATTTGCCTCCATGTGGAAGCAGATCGGAAGTGCATCCAACCAACTAACACATCCAACTGTGTATTATTGGAATGATTGATTGAAAATTTTATTACCAGATGCAGAATGGGTACAATACAGTACGGCTCAATACACACAATTGTTAAGGGAATGCAGACCTACTTTCCATAGAACTTCATTCTTAGATGCTTCTATAGAAAGTAGGTAAAACAAATTAAAAAGTTTTCTTTGCCCTATAGGAAAAAAACGTTTTCTTCGCCCTATTTTTTTATTTATTTTTTTAAACCTACTGTAGAGGGCCTAAACTTAACCAGTTGGAAACCAAGCGTACAGTAATAAAATTAGCAATCAATCAATCAATCAACTCAATAGGCCATGCTCACTTAGAACAGCGCAGCACCCAGCTCTCTCTCAGTCTGACCCGCGTTGCAGACAGGAGTGTGTGTGTGTGTGTGTGTGTGTGTGTGTGGGGGGGGGGGGGGGGGGGGGGGGTGGCGGTGGGTGGAGACTAGAGCTAGCGCTGACAGTCAGAGAGAAGGAAAAAGAAATTGAAAAAAAAATGCAAATTAATCAATCAATCAAATCGCGATTTTTCTTTTGTTCTAGAATGACTCAAGACCCATCAATTACATCATCCAACATTGTTTAAAGGACTAACACATTCGCAGTGACAGAATCGCTTCATATTTAGTCGTTATGGCGCTATCAACATATCCATTTGTTGTCCGCGATCTTGTTTTCTCCGGAGTGAGCCGGCGGAGTGATATGTGATTCGGTTGTGGGCGGGTCCTGAGCCCAGGACCGTGGATTGTTGCCAATAAAGACGTGTAAATGGACTGTTTCAGCCAATCAGAATCGAGAAATTTGCATGCCGTTGTATAAAGTCTGATGGCTGTTGGAATGAAGGACTTCCTGTGCCGTTCAGTGCTGCATTTGCGTAGTGTGAGCCTAGCACTGAACATGCTCCTCCTGTCAGCCAAGTCTGTGTATAATGGGTGGGTGGGGTTTTCCCTGATGGCCTGGAGCTTAGCAAGGCTCCTCCTCTCCGCCACCCTCGCTAGAGAGTCCAGCTCCACCCCAACCACGCTGCTGGCCTTCCTGACCAGCTTATCCAGCCTGGTTGTGTCCACTGCTCTCAGTCCGCTGCCCCAGCAGGTCACAGCATACAAGAAGGCGCCCGCCACCACCAATTCATAGAACATCCTCAACATCCTTGTACAGACATTGAAGGATCTCAGCCTTCTGAGGAAGTAGAGTCGGCTCTGGCCCTTCTTGTATAGTGCCTCTTGCATGTTTTTACCCGTTCAGTTTGTTGTCGATGTGCACACCGAGGTATTTGTACACCTCCACCATGTCCACATCAACTCCCCTGATGGAAACGGGGGTCGCAGGTGCACTCCTCCTCCTTCCCAGCTCCACAACCAGTTCCTTGGTCTTCGCCACATTTAGCTGCAGGTGGTTTTCATCGCACCATGTGACGATTGACAAAGTCCACTACCAGTTCCCGGTATTCCCTCTCGTCACCGTCCTTTATACATCCCACTATCGCAGAGTCATCAGAAAACGTCTGAAGGTGGCAGGACTCTGACCGATAGTGGAAGTCGTTGGTGTAGACAGTGAAGAGGAAGGGAGAGAGGACTGTCCCCTGCGGGGCCCCGGTGTTGCTGACCAGTCTGTCTGACACACAGCTCCATAGGCGCACGTACTGTGGTCTGCCCGTCAGATAGTCAACAACCCAGAACACCAGGGGGGCCTCTACTTGCATCGCCTCCAACTTCTCACCCAGTAGCCCAGGCCTTATGGTATCAAAAGCACTGGAGAAGTCAAAGAACATGACTCTCACAGTGCTCCCCGGCTTGTCTAGGTGAGTGTAGGCTCGGTTCAGCAGGTAGATGACAGCATCCTCTACCCCCAGTCTGGGCTGGTAGGCGAACTGGAGTGGGTCTAGGTGGGGTTTGGTCACCGGGCGGAGTTGCTCCAGGACTAACCTCTCCATGGTTTTTGTTACAAAGGGTCAGATTAAACCGAATATATGTATTTATTGATTGATATATATTGCATAATATTTGTATATCGTTTGATATCCCTTGTGTATTCTTTGTACATATACACGGAATGTCCCTTTAACCTAGTAGTTACACAGACCATAATATTTCGTTCTCCTATTGGATGGCGTGCCACCAGCGCCAGTGCCGTGCCCCTAGAGCCGACTTGAAAGCTACCGCCATGACATGTCTCAACATGCCCGCTTCTGCCCAGGGCTACGAGACAGTGAGGAGGCTGGCACTCGTTTATTCCCCGTACATATAAATATGGCGCAGGCGAATACAGGACTTCCTTTTTCAGTTCGCATTCAGTTCAGTCTTGTTCAGTTCAGTTACCCAAGTGACGCCTCACCCACTATGCAACGTGCGGTGAAGTGGGCCCGTATTGCCCCAAATAGAGTCGTGTTATCCTAATACGTTTGTTCAACGTATCGTTCGCTACTTACTAGTAAGCCTTCATTACGAGTCAAAGACCACGTGAAGTGAGTAATTGTGCGTCTAAATAGAGCACTTATAACCGCGTGCGGATAGGATAGTATTAACGTCAAGTTCAACTGTGAACCACCGCGCACCGGAGGATATCTACACCGGTGATTGCAGAGCCACTTTCCGGCAGGATTATTATTATTCTTCATTGCTTTGGCCGGGCTGCTGGAGCAGAGAACCGTCTACCCCGCTGCTGTGTGGGATCTACCGTGGGGACATCATTCGAGCCCGTCTCTGTTGGACCAGAGGCTCCACGGCTTACACCTGTGCTGCTGCATACTGAGAGTACAGCGGCTGCCTCCCGTCCGCTGACACAGGGAGTAAGATCGCCTGTGGAACCATTGACTTTGCATAGAGCATTGCCTCCCCCTGCTGGCTTACAACCGGTAGTAACCCCCCTCCCCAGAGTACCATAGATAATTCCTAATATTCATTATTGATTTGCCTATGCATAATTCCTTTGCCTTATAAGCGCATCTAGTAATGTAATATAATATCCTTTGCTGCTAATAAATATTCTTCTAAACGAGTACTTGTGTGGAAACCGTATCATTGTGGAGGAGTTCTCATCATATACTTGTGTACGGTATGGCCAGTAATGTACATAAGACGGTAGTGGTTTAATGATACCAATACTTGATTAATACAGTCAGGGAATTGTACCCCTCAGTTACAATTGGTCCTTCGAGCCCCGGATAATAATTAGCGTAATATTAATATAATATTAATATTGACATGGCCGATGACGAACACTCCACAAACGGTTCTCCTAAGCTAGATCGCCCGCAGCGCAGACGGCAGCCACCTCCCTATCTAGAGGCATACGCTGTCAGTCCAATACCTAGCTTTAAAGGGAAATTAAATACGGATAAAATAACTAAAGCGGATAGTAAAATTATGTCCGACCCTATCAACCAGGCTACCCCACCAACAGAGGCCCTAGTGGGTTCTAATGTAACTGACCAAGCTCACGGTGGGGACCAGGAGGAAACTGACACGACTTTATCCCCAGACAACGTCGACGAGGTAGTCCCCGGAGAGCTCCAGGATAAAGAAAGCCCTCCCGGGATGGAACCCGACCCACCACAAGAAGAGACGCGCACCCAGGAGATGGATCTCCTCGGTACGCAACAGGAGAACGGATCTCCAACAAGTACTGCCGGGAGCCGATCGCCCCGAACGGCGTCTTCCCCCAGCGAGGCGGACAAGATGCTGGCGCAAGCACTCATCGCCACCCTGGCAGCCTCCACCGAACGCGATCGACTTCAAGCGCAACAGACGCGCGAGCGCGAACATTTTGCAGGCGAGCGAGAGCGCTTCCAGGCGCAACAAAGGAGTGAAGACGACCGCATAAGACTGGAGACCAGACGCCTCCAGACAGAAGAGAACATTGAGAGAAGCCGCGCCGATGCACAGCACGCCGCCGCCAATGCACAGCGCGACGTCGCAAATGCACAGCTCCACGCCGCCCATGCCAGCGCCAATGCTCAGCGCGCCGCCGCCAACGCACAGCGCGACGCCGCCCAGGCCAGCGCCAATGCGCAGCGCGACGCCGCCAATGCCCAGCGCGAAGCAGCGCACGACGCAGCCCATGCCCAGCGCGAGGCAGAGCGCGACCGGCTGCAGGCGGAGCTGATGGACAAACTGGTTGCCATGGCGACACCCCCTCACTCCGCACGGAGCTCTCAGAGATCGTCAAGACATGGGTCTAGGACACATTCCCCTACCCGACGAAGCGACCCGGGACCCCGCCAACAGGAGGATCCTGTCCACGTCTCCGAACCCCCTCCCCGGCCGGTCCATACGAGACCCAGCAACCGGGAAGAACCGGACCACGCAGAGAGACTGAACAGAAGACTCCAGGTCCTAGCAGAGGGAGAGGAGGAGGAAGAGGAGGAATGTCAAGCAGACCAGCAGCAACGTACTCTGGCCCAGGAGGCCCAGTACAGCCCCGACCAGCAGCAACGTACTCTGGACCAGGAGGTCCAGTACAGCCCAGAAGTTAGCCCCGAGGCCCTGCGCTACAAACCCCCGACTCCACTCACGGGTGAGTTTGACGCACCGCCAGCTCCGAGGGACAGCACCTGGGTACCAGACCTTCGGTACCCACCAAGTACCAGCCCAAGACGACACGCACGGGGAGACTCGCCTAGGAGGCCTCTTCCCCAACGCTCACCGATGTGCCAGTCATCCATGGCATCGTACCTTGGCACACCGACCATCCCGGACTTCACCCATGAGAACAGAGCACAGTACACGGAGCTACGAATGTGCTTAGAGACAATGTTGTCAGATGTAGGTGACGAACCGTACAAGTATGCTATCCTACTGAAGCACCTCAAGGTGCCCCGAGCGCACAATATAGCGCTGGCCTATGCCAACTCTACTACCCCATACACAGCGGCTCTAGCAGCACTCGACCAACGTTATGGACGCGTATGGGACTATGTGATACAGGAGATAAGAGACATTGACCGTCTCCCCCCAGCCAGAGACAACAGAGCATTAGATGACCTGTCTATCAAGGTACAGTCCCTGGTAGGGATGCTGGGGTCCCAAAAGGAAAAGGGTATCTATGAACTGTACGCTAACTCTAATGTAGAGAGGATATTAGAGAAGCTCCCTCCCGCCCAACAAGAGCGCTTCAGGCGGCAGAGAGACTACAGCGACCCCAACGGTCCAGAGGCATCCCTCCTAGACCTATCTGAGTTCCTCGCCAGGGAGGTCAGTAGCCTACGACTCGACACGTTCGTATGGAGTGGACCAAGCCCAAGACTCGGACCTCGGGGACAAACGGATAACCGCCGGTTGGTGATCGTTATGCACCAAGCCGAATCAGTACCGCAGCACAAGAACCACAACACCCCCTCGACGAAAGAGGACCAGTGGAAGATTGAGTGCCAGTACTGTGAGGGAGAACATCGGCTGTACCAATGCGACACCTTCGGGAAGCTGACCACGGACGAGGTGAGTCAGTGGACCAAGGACCACCGCCGCTGCTTCCGCTGCGCGCGCAGCCACCTAGCAGCTGAGTGCCGCTTGAAGAAGAAGTGCAGCAGGTGCAGTGGCACCCACTTGGAGGTCCTGCATGACATCAACAGGCGTCAGCCAGGACAACAGAGTGGGCCCGTCGCGGTGATGTACCATGCCGAGGCGGTAGCACCAGTACCGAAGAGCCACCAGACCGCTCCCTACTGTACCTACTGCGATGGCGGACACTGGCTGGCACAGTGCGCCGAATATAAGACACTGAACCCCGTCCAAGTGGACCAGTGGCGTGAGGCGGCCCAGGCGGGCGCCGCTTACCACGCAGGGGCGGCCCAGGCGGGCGCCGCTTACCGCGCAGCACGGTGCGGAGCCCACCAGAAGGTCCAAGGCAACCAACCAACAGGAGTGCTCCACATTGACCAGCATAGCGGGACCCCCGTGTGCTCCTCAAAGTGGTCAGAGTGCTCCTGAGCTACGAGGACAAGGTCCTGGACACTTACGCCGTCCTGGACGATGGGTCTGAAAAGACTCTCCTCCTCGCTTCCGCAGCAGCCCAGTTGGGCCTGCGAGGTGTCAAAGATACAATGACCATACGCACCATCAGAAGGGACCAGAAGACCATAAAGGGTGAAAAGGTCTCCTTCAAGATAGCAGCGGTGGACCAGCCCGAGAAGCAGTATAGTATAACTAACGTCTTCACTAGCCACGACATAGGCTTGTCTCAGTACACCTACCCCATCCCACAGCTGATGGCTAAGTATGTGCACCTACGTCAACTACCTATACCGCTTATCGACGGCGCCACACCGACCCTGCTCATCGGCTCCGACCACGCGGACCTCATTCTCCCAATTGAGGCGGCCCACATCGGACCCAAAGGATGCCCAGTCGCGGTTCAGACCCGACTGGGATGGACGCTCCAGGGCCCCCTCTACGGACTTGACAGTCAACCCACGTCTACACGCTGCCTACACACAGAGGCGAGCGACACCGGCCTCTCCCCCGTACAGCAGAGGCTATTGACATTAAGCGAGAGGCCCGTGAGAGAACCGTGGGCACCAGAGGGAGTTCGGAACTCCACCCCCCTCAGCTGCGCTTCAGACGTAGCTGACCTCGAACCCAGCACCCCAAGCGACTCCTTGACGGGGCGGCCGGGACCGGCCCCTCCTCAGATGGGGTACAGAGCAAACAAGAGAAACAGACGGAGGAGGAGAAAGCACAGCCAAGCACAGATCAAAGCAGTCTCAGGCCCGCTTCCTCCTAAGCCCCCCTTCATCCCGTCCAGTCGTCATGACCATAGACCAGTCACTACCCCGAACTGCGTGGCCGGCCGGCCGCGTAAGCAAAGTGACCACTGGTGCCGACGGAAAGGTCAGAGTGGCAGAAGTGCTCGGCCAAGGGCGGACCTACAACCGACCCGTGGCGAGGCTGATAGAGTCGCCAAGGCTCCCCGACTCGCTTAATGATGACCATGACCCCTGACTTTGTGACCTGCCTACCCTCACAACGGACATTGAGTAGTGGACAGTGCGGTTAATCTGTCTCTGCTTAGCTAATTAGGTGGGACTAATTAGGGGGCGGCTGTTACAAAGGGTCAGATTAAACCGAATATATGTATTTATTGATTGATATATATTGCATAATATTTGTATATCGTTTGATATCCCTTGTGTATTCTTTGTACATATACACGGAATGTCCCTTTAACCTAGTAGTTACACAGACCATAATATTTCGTTCTCCTATTGGATGGCGTGCCACCAGCGCCAGTGCCGTGCCCCTAGAGCCGACTTGAAAGCTACCGCCATGACATGTCTCAACATGCCCGCTTCTGCCCAGGGCTACGAGACAGTGAGGAGGCTGGCACTCGTTTATTCCCCGTACATATAAATATGGCGCAGGCGAATACAGGACTTCCTTTTTCAGTTCGCATTCAGTTCAGTCTTGTTCAGTTCAGTTACCCAAGTGACGCCTCACCCACTATGCAACGTGCGGTGAAGTGGGCCCGTATTGCCCCAAATAGAGTCATGTTATCCTAATACGTTTGTTCAACGTATCGTTCGCTACTTACTAGTAAGCCTTCATTACGAGTCAAAGACCACGTGAAGTGAGTAATTGTGTGTCTAAATAGAGCACTTATAGCCGCGTGCGGATAGGATAGTATTAACGTCAAGTTCAACTGTGAACCACCGCGCACCGGAGGATATCTACACCGGTGATTGCAGAGCCACTTTCCGGCAGGATTATTATTATTCTTCATTGCTTTGGCCGGGCTGCTGGAGCAGAGAACCGTCTACCCCGCTGCTGTGTGGGATCTACCGTGGGGACATCATTCGAGCCCGTCTCTGTTGGACCAGAGGCTCCACGGCTTACACCTGTGCTGCTGCATACTGAGAGTACAGCGGCTGCCTCCCGTCCGCTGACACAGGGAGTAAGATCGCCTGTGGAACCATTGACTTTGCATAGAGCATTGCCTCCCCCTGCTGGCTTACAACCGGTAGTAACCCCCCTCCCCAGAGTACCATAGATAATTCCTAATATTCATTATTGATTTGCCTATGCATAATTCCTTTGCCTTATAAGCGCATCTAGTAATGTAATATAATATCCTTTGCTGCTAATAAATATTCTTCTAAACGAGTACTTGTGTGGAAACCGTATCATTGTGGAGGAGTTCTCATCATATACTTGTGTACGGTATGGCCAGTAATGTACATAAGACGGTAGTGGTTTAATGATACCAATACTTGATTAATACAGTCAGGGAATTGTACCCCTCAGTTACAGTTTTCATTATGTGAGAGGTTAGAGCCACTGGCAGTACAGTTGTTTTAAATGCACTTTTAGAAATAAAATGTACTTACTTACGTACATTTTGTGATGTGTGATTTGAATAATAATGGTGTTGTTATGATTTAGTCCAGAATTCCTTAGCTGTCTTTTCTGTAGTCAAGGCTATATGGTCAGAATATGGCTATATGGCTATATGGTCAGTGACAAAATGGCATTAAAAAAAAGTAAACCAACGAACTCGATTCTTGTACCGGATCTCCTCTCTGGTAAACAAGAATACCCTGAAGACTCTGGCAGGAGCACTCATTCAAGGGTACTATGACTATGCTTGCACCTCATGGTACCAAAGCACCTCAAAGGCGCTAAAAACAAAATTACAAACATCTCAAAACAAACTGGTCAGACTACTGCTTGACCTTACTCCTAGAACCCACCTCACCCCTGCCCACTTTGACAACCTAGGATGGCTTAGAGTAGACGACAGAGTACAGCAACTTGCAATGGGCCTGGTCTACAAGATACACTACACGACCAAGGTACCCATGTACATGTCAAAATACTTCCCAATACCACGATCACAACACCAGAGGGAGCTCCACAAATCATGTTAAACCCAGATTCGGCTCAAACAAGGGACTAAACACGTTTCGCAATTATGCCACATCAATGTGGAACGCCCTACCCAAAGCTGTAAAGGAATGTGAATCACTATCCACTTTCAAAACCCCTCTCAAAGAACACCTACGGGAGACTGCAATTCGAAACTGGCCCCTGTAAATGTCCTAACCCAACCCCCTCCAATGTACAGTAAATGACCAAGTATGGTTTTGTCAATATTCCAATGTACAGTTTTGCTTGTACAGTTGTACAGTGTTGTCGTCGTCCCCCCCACCCAACCCCACCCCACCTACCCAACCTCCCCCAATGTACCGTTTTTACGTCAAATGTATACTCTCTTTTCTGGACTCTTTTTGTATCACAAACAGTACTGTATTTGCAAATCTGGTATGTCATAAATGTATAGATGTAGCAGTACTGTCTATCTGTATGTCATGTATGTCATATATATGTCCTGGTGAATTGAAAATGGGGGACCCTGATGTAAACAAGACGAAAGTCTTTCTCTGGTCTGCATCCCCTTAAAGAACAATGGCAGGAGGAACTCGGTATTGATCTATCTGATATTGTATGGGATAGGAGTCTGTCTATAGTACAACTTGGCTCAGTCAATAGTAGACACCAGCTGATCCAATTTAAAGTTGTGCATCGTCTCCACTACTCCAAGCATAGATTGCACAAGATCTACCCCTCTGTTTCACCACTGTGTGACAGGTGCCAGCTATCAGAGGGTACACTCTCTCATGCTTTCTGGTTTTGCCCTTCACTAATAGGATTCTGGGCCAAAATATTTGACTGGTACTCTAAGGCATACAAGATAACTCTACAGCCGGGGGCAGAGCTCGCCATCTTCGGCTGCTCTGAGTCCTCTCTGAGCTTTCCTACAGCTGTGCAACAATCTTTGACACTGGGGACAACGGTTGCTAAAAAACAAATACTGATGGAGTGGAAGTCCTCCTCAGCACCTTCTTTCCAACTGTGGATGGCGGACATGACATCTGTCATACGGATGGAGAGACTAAGGTTCCTGAGAACCGATTCACTTAAAAGGTTTTCAAAAATCTGGGACCCGTTCTTAGCCTATCTCGATGAGGTAGAGGCGGCAGCTGATTCGCCCGTCTGATCTCACAGTCCCCCTATGAGGGACCCCAAACACAATATTTCTCAGTCATGTATTGCTGGTAACCGTGTTGTAATAGCAAATGTAAAAAAAAATTTATTATTTTTTTTGTATTTTATTTTTTTATTATTTTTTAAACAAACACATAAACAAACATGACAACACACGATAAGATATACAAGCATTAGTTGACAGTGCACATCCAATGAAATCACATTTTAGTTAATTGTCATATATAGGATATACCCTTAATACCTGTTATTTAAAAACCTACACACATATGCTCCAGCTCGTACCCCCCATTGGATAATCCATCCACTTTCCCTCGCTCCTAACCAGACATTACCATTATATGCTAGCTTTTATTTTCTCCACCACTTCTAACCACAATGTCATTTTGGATTCATTGAGACCCAAAATTCTTGCTGTAGATATTTCTTGATAGATCACATCGAGATATGTAATAATCCAGACCTTTCGGCACATTTTTGTTATTATTATAATTTTTTCTTTAATGCATTTTTTTTACTTTCACTGTCTGAGTGTGTTTGTCTGTCATGTTGGTATACTGTTTGTCATGTTTGTACAATGTTCTGAAAAATGTAAAATAAAATATATTAAAAAAAATTCAAAAATCCCCCTGGAACATGTAAATGCCCTGAGTGGTTAAAGTGATGCATATTCTGATTGTCAAACCTAGAAATCACGGCTCAAGCATCCCTGTGATAATTAGGGATTAGAATATGCATCACTCCCCCTGTGGTGGTTAGCAGTATGAGACCAAGGTCTATTACACTATTAGACACTATTACACAATTACACTATTACACACTATTACACTATTACACTATGACACACTATTACACTATTATACTATTACACACTATTACACTATTACACTATTACACTATTACACACTATTACACTATTACACACTATTACACTATTACACTATTACACACTATTACACTATTACACTATTACACTAGCACACACTATTACACTATTACACACTGTTACACTATTACACACTATTACACTATTACACACTATTATACACTATTACACTATTACACTATTACACACTATTACACTATTACACACTATTACACTATTACACACTATTACACTATTACACACTATTACACTTACACTATTACACACTATTACACTATTACACACTATTACACACTATTACACTATTACACTATTACACACTATTACACTATTACACACTATTACACTATTACACACTATTATTACACTATTACACAATATTACACTATTACATACTATTACACTATTACACACTATTACACTATTACACTATTACACACTATTACACTATTACACACTATTACACTATTACACACTATTACACTATTACACACTTACACTATTACACACTATTACACTATTACACACTATTACACACTATTACACACTATTACACTATTACACACTATTAATACACACTATTACACTATTACACACTATTATACTATTACACACTATTACACTATTACACACTATTACACTATTACACTATTACACACTATTACAATATTACACTATTACACACTATTACACAAGTCTCTACGACAAACGGTTCAAGAGATACACGAAGGGGGTGTGGCCTAATGGGGCGTGGTCTAAGGATCGGGGGAGTGGTCAACATCGACCAATGAAAGAGGACATCCCTACTGAGTACAATGACACAACCCGCAAGACAGAGGGCGCTGTCAATCAACTCAGTACCGCTACACAAAGGGGCAATGAAGGGTTAACTCCATGAGAGGTCATTGGCAGGTCAGCTGTAGCCATGAGCCATGAGCCACACACCTGTTACCTAATTAGGCACGAATGACTTGCACTTTGTGACATAATGTATTTCAATGAGGGCAGACGCATGACTTCATTCTCACGATGATTAAAAGCAAACGATAAGAGATGAAGCGTTGTGACTTTCAGATGAGCACTTCAAGGGGTATGTGAAGGGTTGTGTGCGATATTGTGGCATTCCGTCGACAATTGTGGCCCCGGTGACGATCAGAACACAAGGGGGGAAAAGCGATAAAACCTGCTTTATCTTAGAGTGGCTAGCCATTGGTGTCTATTGGGAGGATAACTTTCAAAGAAATGGTCATCAGTTGAGATAGAAATGTCCAATTCAATTTATTTTTCTTTTGTGAGCAAGGGGACAGCCGTGTCATCGTTTTGATGTGTTGTTTTTATATCTACGTCCAAAATTGAGATCACTGTCGCAATTTACCCAAGGTGGTGGTAAAAAAATAATTTCAGCTCCTACACTCTAATTTGCCATTCATTCCCAATGGGACCGAAATGTTCCCGTTTAAAGTCGATTTGTAGCCAAACGGTGCGGAATAAAGAAGAATAAATAAAAAGAGTATAGATTACTATAGTGTGGTTGCAACCTGGCTTCACCAGGTCACCCACACTAATGAATAAAACAAGTTACGTTTTGGGGAAAAAGGACTTTGTAAAACAATTCTTCTGAAGATTAATTTTGTTAGAATGCCTTCATGTATGAAGTCCTTCATATACAGTACGACTCACTAAGGTTTGCAACATCTGGGCTTCATACATTCCAGTTTACCCAGATTTTGCAGGTAGAGAATCGGCATGACTGCACTGCCTAGTGTTGTAGGAATAGTAAGCATTAAAAGAATCAGGTTCAATCCCATAGATACTGGAATCAGTGTCACAAAACTGTAGGTCAGCAGTGGAGGAAGGTAGGCGATGACTGTCATGACCAGGCTGTTGATGATGATCTGATGAGCCTTCTTCTTCTGGGGGTGGAGGTCTCTTCCTCCAGGGTCAGATCTCTTCAGGGTACGAAGAATAGAGAAATCACAGAATCCAATAGTGGGGAGAGTAATTACGTAGGGCCAGCAACAAACAGGACTGGTGTATAAATCTGGGAGAAGTGCAAATGCAATCCCATAAGATAGCGTGGCAACCCAGACACAGACAGCCATCAGAACCCTAGGAGTCAGACTCTTCCTAATCCGGTAGGTGATTGGATGAACCACAGCCAGGTAACAGTCCAGACAGATGCAGGCCATGAAGAGAGGTCGTCCACTGAGGTTCAAAGCATAGAGGAAATCGAAGAAGTTCTCAAATGACAGGTTGTGCCAGCATATATAGTTGATTATACCAATTGGGAGAAAGAACAAGAAGACCAGGTCCATGACTGTAAGGTTTAGCATGAAGACGTCGTTGGGGGTGAGGGGGGTTGCTTTCCTGTGTCTTTGAAATAGATCCCAAAAAATGGCAATGCATGCAGGGAACCCAAAAAGGAAAAGAAGGAAACTGCAAATCACCCAAGTTGTGGTTCCTGCAGTATTGCCCCACACGAAGGAAGGTTCAGTGGAGTTCCACGTTATATTTTGAAACCGGGAATACATCTCCAGCACCTTCACTGAACACGGATGAGATGATGTTGTTAAAACTCTAGATTTCAATCAACCTGAGAAAATAAAATGTACAATTGAATGACAATAAGAAGACATACTAAACATGAACACCAGCCAACATGATATAGTACATTTGTGGCTGTGGTTTGCAAATCCCATTTCTACAAGCCACTTTGTCAGGTAGCAGCTTGTCTTCAATCAGTCTTTTCTATTCTAAATAATTTATTTACAATGTATAGCCCCGAAATAATATTATAGCCTTTTAAATTATGAAACCACATGCCACTGTGGCTGCATGAAAAAAGGATGGAAAAGAAATACATATTTCTATGCTCTAAATACAAACATTGCTTACTCTATACACCACACTTAGTACTGTATATCGGAGTTACAACAATAATAGTATAATATTAAATGACAACAATTAAAATGGTTGATGACCAATGATGCTTACAGAGCAGCATTCCCATCACCTTCAGCACCCACTCTTAGCACTACAAACATGATTACAGTACTGCAGTAGCAATAGTAAGAGCAAATAGGACACAATAAACATACCTTTCATCTACTTGGTACAGGTGTTTGTAGCTAAATACCAACCCGCCTACTCTATGAAATGCCTTCCACTGAATGCACTGACATCATTATGTTAATGTATTACGTGAGATTTTGAAAACTACGTTGTAGCAGAGACCATGACAAATTACCTTGCTAATGTTTTGACGTGCTTTTTGACTGGAAAAACAAATGAGTTCCAACTATATTATGTAAAATGACATGCAAACATTAGGTCACCACTTTCTATTCTATGTGAACATGGCCTGTACTCATCACTAGAGGGAGCTGCAGCCAATTGGTTTCCATACAGCTCCAATAAATAATAATAATAATAATAATAATAATAATAATAATAATAATAATAATAATAATAATAATAATAATAATAATAATAATAATAATAATAATAATAATAATAATAATAATAATACTACAATTCATTCACAGAGTCAGACATCATGAAATGGGTTTATCTTTCACACTGGAATGGATCTTTGAAAATAAATGACTATTTACAATCTTGTTGAGTGTTCCAGGAAGCAACATTGTTAAAGATCAATAAAGATCATTCATTCATTCATTCATTAAGATAAGATAATATCATATAATATAAAATAAGATAAGATAAGATAAGATAAGATATAAAGATATTCCTTTATTAATCATTAAAAAAAAACATTTATTTATTTATATATATATATATATATTTTTTTTTAAGAAAGTTACCCAGATGAATATGAGAGAGTTCACAGTATATGTCATTCTAATAATAACTATAACAAGTAATTTGTCAAATCAAACCTGGTATATTGTCTGTTAGGGATGTCTTGTGGTCAAAACAACTGAAACGGTCCGTTTGTCTAAAGTCAGTACTACTAAACCAATACAACACACTGCTGTTTGTCTAACAATACTGTCAGTACTACTCACCGCTGCTAAAATCACTAAAAGCGCTATTAAGAAATAATAAATGTTGGGATCTTAACTGAAATACTGACTTAATCATTACTCACTTAGATCACAATACCATTCTATCATCAACATCATCATGGTCATCATCATCATCATCATCATCATCATCATCATCATCATTATGGTATGGTATGGTTTATTTCTTAATCCCCGAGGGGAAACATGGTTTGCCACCAGAGCGAATACATATATACAAACATGAAAGACACAGTTACATGATACAATACACTACAGGATACACAACACAATAGGAGAGCCTCTTATCACAGTGCTATCGGTGTTCGTTAAAAATGTTTACCGCAGCAGGTACAAAGGACCTTCTCAATCGCTCAGTAGAGCATTGAGGCATCAACAATCTGTTACTAAATGAGCTTCGCAGAGCATCGAAAATACTAAACAGTGGGTGGCCTACAAAAGATAAAATGGTGTTCAGTTTAGTCCTGGTTCGCTTGGCTATGGTGATCTCCAGGGAATCGGGAGGGAGGCCAATCACTGAGCCAGCCTTTTTAATGATTTTATTTATACGGTTTTTGTCCGAAACAGTGATGCTGCCCCGCCAGCAGAGAACAGCATTGAACAGGACACTAGCCAGGATACCTTGATAGAATACATAGAGAAGTGACCTGCTGATGTCGAAAGAACGACATGGTATTTTCATAGCTGCTAACAGTCCTTTATTTCATAGGGGTCTGGTTTATTCGTGAGTTCTATATGACCTCAGTTCCAGCCTCTCTAATGGGCTGTGATGTTGTCCAGCTCTGCTCTCCTTGGCCTGCTGGTCTCTCTAATAGGCTGTGCTGTTGTCCAGCTCTGCTCTCCTTGACCCATTAGAACCAGCCTTCCTCTTAAATCAAAGGACGCATTCCCAGTTCTCAGAACATGGTTCTGGAGCTCATATCCAGGTAGGAGGCCTGAGGATGAGGATGGGGATGGGGGTGAGCATGAGGATGGGGGTGAGCATGAGGATGGGGGTGGGGGTGGGCGTGGCCACGCGGGTGCTGTCTGTACAAATGTCCGAGCGGGAGGGGGAAGGAGGCGCGGGGGTCCTGGCACAGATGGAGAGGGTAGGAGGAGTAGGGGGGGTGGTAGAGGGCGGGGGGAGGCGCGGCAGAGGAGGGGTCCAGCTGGGGGAGGAGAGAAGGGTGGTGCCGTACCACCTCCGGCCGATAGGGGGCGCCCAGGTTGAACTGAGGGAAGCCGCCTAGATCGGCCGGGGCCCCCTGGTGGTACGAGGAGGCGGCGCACGCCGAGTTCTGAGGGTGAGCTGCCAGGGGGAGGGGCTGGCTGGGCAGAGACGGAGGAGGGGGGAAGTGAGCGGAGACAGAGGTCTGGAAGGAGGGGGAGGAGGTCTGGAAGGAGGGGGCGGAGGTCTGGAAAGAGGGGGCGGAGGTCTGGAAGGAGGGGGCGGAGGTCTGGAAGGAAGGAGCGGAGGTCTGGAAGGAGGGGGCGGAGGTCTGGAAGGAGGGGGCGGAGGTCTGGAAGGAGGGGGCGGAGGTCTGGAAGGAGGGAGCGGAGGTCTGGAAGGAGGGGGCGGAGGTCTGGAAGGAGGGGGCGGAGGTCTGGAAAGAGGGGGCAGAGGTCTGGAAGGAGGGAGCGGAGGTCTGGAAAGACGGCAGGTGAGGAAGGGCGGACACCGGGGGAGCGTACGAGGCAGGGAAGGGCGGAGCGAGGGGACAGCCGTGTCATCATTTTGATGTGTTGTTTTTATATCTACGTCCAAAATTGAGATCACTGTCGCAATTTACCCAAGGTGGTGGTAAAAAAATAATTTCAGCTCCTACACTCTAATTTGCCATTAATTCCCAATGGGACCGAAATGTTCCCGTTTAAAGTCGATTTGTAGCCAAACGGTGCGGAATAAAGAAGAATAAATAAAAAGAGTATAGATTACTATAGTGTGGTTGCAACCTGGCTTCACCAGGTCACCCACACTAATGAATAAAACAAGTTACGTTTTGGGAAAAAAGGACTTTGTAAAACAATTCTTCTGAAGATGAATTTTGTTAGAATGCATTCATGTATGAAGTCCTTCATATACAGTACGACTTGCTAAGGTTTGCAACATCTGGGCTTCATACATTCCAGTTTACCCAGATTTTGCAGGTAGAGAATTGGCATGACTGCACTGCCTAGTGTTGTAGGAATAGTAACCATTAAAAGAATCAGGTTCAATGCCATAGATACTGGAATCAGTGTCACAAAACTGTAGGTCAGCAGTGGAGGAAGGTAGGCGATGACTGTCATGACCAGGCTGTTGATGATGATCTGATGAGCCTTCTTCTTCTGGGGGTGGAGGTCTCTTCCTACAGGGTCAGATCTCTTCAGGGTCAGAAGAATAGAGAAATCACAGAATCCAATAGTGGGAAGAGTAATGACAAAGGGCCAGCAACTAATAGGACTGCTGTATAAATCTGGGACGAGTGCAACTGCAATCCCACAAGATAGCGTGGCAACCCAGACACAGACAGCCATCAGAACCCTAGGAGTCAGACTCTTCCTGATCCGGTAGGTGATTGGATGAACCACAGCCAGGTAACAGTCCAGACAGATGCAGGCCATGAAGAGAGGTCGTCCACAGAAGTTCAAAGCATAGAGGAATTTGAAGAAGTTCTCAAATGACAGGTTGTGCCAGAATATACTGTTGATCAGGGCAGTTGGGAGAAAGAACAAGAAGACCAGGTCCATGACTGTGAGGTTTAGCATGAAGACGTCGTTGGGGGTGAGGGGGGTTCCTTTCCTGTGTCTTTGAAATAGATCCCAAAAAATGGCAATGCATGCAGGGAACCCAAAGAGGAAAAGGAGGAAACTACAAATCACCCAAGTTGTGGTTCCTGCAGTATTTCCCCACACAAAGAAAGTCTCAGAGGAGTTCCACGTTATATTTTGAAACCGGGAATACATCTCCAGCACCTTCACTGAACACGGATGAGATGATGTTGTTAAAACTCTAGATTTCAATCAACCTGAGAAAATAAAATGTACAATTGAATAACAATAAGCAGACATACTAAATATGAACACCAGCCAACATGATGGTACATTTGTGGCTGTGGTTTGCAAATCTCATTTCTACAAGCCACTTTGTCAGGTAGCAGCTTGTCTTCAATCAGTCTTTTCTATTCTAAATAATTTATTTACAATTTATAGCCCCGAAATAATATTATAGCCATTTAAATTATGAAACCACATGCCACTGTGGCTGCATGAAAAAAGGATGGAAAAGAAATACATATTTCTATGCTCTAAATACAAACATTGCTTACTCTATACACCACACTTAGTACTGTATATCGGAGTTACAACAATAATAGTATAATATTAAATGACAACAATTAAAATGGTTGATGACCAATGATGCTTACAGAGCAGCATTCCCATCACCTTCAGAACCCACTCTTAGCACTACAAACATGATTACAGTACTGCAGTAGCAATAGTAAGAGCAAATAGGACACAATAAACATACCTTTCATCTACTTGGTACAGGTGTTCGTAACTAAATACCAACCCGCCTACTCTATGAAATGCCTTCCACTGAATGCACTGACATCATTATGTTAATGTAATACGTGAGATTTTGAAAACTACGTTGTAGCAGAGACCATGACAAATTACCTTGCTAATGTTTTGACGTGCTTTTTGACTGGAAAAACAAATGAGTTCCAACTATATTATGTAAAATGACATGCAAACATTAGGTCACCACTTTCTATTCTATGTGAACATGGCCTGTACTCATCACTAGAGGGTGACACCAATTGGTTTCCATACAGCTCCAATAAATAATAATAATAATAATAATAATAATAATAATAATAATAATAATAATAATAATAATAATAATAATAATAATAATAATAATAATAATAATAATAATAATAATAATAATAATAATAATAATAGTAATAATAATAATAATAATAAATAATAAATAAAAATAATAGTAATAATAATAATAGTAATAATTAAATAATAATAATAATAATAATAAATAATAATAATAATAATAATAATAATAATAATAATAATAATAATAATAATAATAATAATAATAATAATAATAATAATAATAATACTACAATTCATTCACAGAGTCAGACATCATGAAATGGGTTTATTTTTCACACTGGAATGGATCTTTGAAAATAAATGACTATTTACAATCTTGTTGAGTGTTCCAGGAAGCAACATTGTTAAAGATCAATAAAGATCATTCATTCATTCATTAAGATAAGATAATATCATATAATATAAAATAAGATAAGATAAGATATAAAGATATTCCTTTATTAATCATTAAAAAAAACATTTATTTATTTATATATATATATATTTTTTAAGAAAGTTACCCAGATGAATATGAGAGAGTTCACAGTATATGTCATTCTAATAATAACTATAACAAGTAATTTGTCAAATCAAACCTGGTATATTGTCTGTTAGGGATGTCTTGTGGTCAAAACAACTGAAACGGTCCGTTTGTCTAAAGTCAGTACTACTAAACCAATACAACACACTGCTGTTTGTCTAACAATACTGTCAGTACTACACACCGCTGCTAAAATCACTAAAAGCGCTATTAAGAAATAATAAATGTTGGGATCTTAACTGAAATACTGACTTAATCATTACTCACTTAGATCACAATACCATTCTATCATCATCATCATCATCATCATCATCATCATCATCATCATCATCATCATCATCATCATCATCATCATCATCATCATCATCATCATCATTATGGTATGGTATGGTTTATTTCTTAATCCCCGAGGGGAAACATGGTTTGCCACCAGAGCGAATACATATATACAAACATGAAAAACACAGTTACATGATACAATACACTACAGGATACACAACACAATAGGAGAGCCTCTTATCACAGTGCTATCGGTGTTCGTTAAAAATGTTTACCGCAGCAGGTACAAAGGACCTTCTCAATCGCTCAGTAGAGCATTGAGGCATCAACAATCTGTTACTAAATGAGCTTCGCAGAGCATCGAAAATACTAAACAGTGGGTGGGTGGCCTACAAAAGATAAAATGGTGTTCAGTTTAGTCCTGGTTCGCTTGGCTATGGTGATCTCCAGGGAATCAGGAGGGAGGCCAATCACTGAGCCAGCCTTTTTAATGATTTTATTTATACGGTTTTTGTCCGAAACAATGATGCTGCCCCCCCAGCAGAGAACAGCATTGAACAGGACACTAGCCAGGATACCTTGGTAGAATACAGAAGTGACCTGCTGATGTCGAAAGAACGACATGGTATTTTCATAGCTGCTAACAGTCCTTTATTTCATAGGAGTCTGGTTTATTCGTGAGTTCTATATGACCTCAGTTCCAGCCTCTCTAATAGGCTGTGATGTTGTCCAGCTCTGCTTTCCTTGGCCTGCTGGTCTCTCTAATAGGCTGTGATGTTGTCCAGCTCTGCTCTCCTTGGCCTGCTGGTCTCTCTAATAGGCTGTGATGTTGTCCAGCTCTGCTCTCCTTGGCCTGCTGGTCTCTCTAATAGGCTGTGCTGTTGTCCAGCTCTGCTCTCCTTGGCCTGCTGGTCTCTCTAATAGGCTGTGATGTTGTCCAGCTCTGCTCTCCTTGGCCTGCTGGTCTCTCTAATAGGCTGTGCTGTTGTCCAGCTCTGCTCTCCTTGACCCATTAGAACCAGCCTTCCTCTTAAATCAAAGGACGCATTCCCAGTTCTCAGAACATGGTTCTGGAGCTCATATCCAGGTAGGAGGCCTGAGGATGAGGATGGGGATGGGGGTGAGCATGAGGATGGGGGTGAGCATGAGGGTGAGCATGAGGATGGGGGTGAGCATGAGGATGGGGGTGAGCATGA